>NW_021319341.1:1785260-1794714 GCF_001605985.2 Dendrobium catenatum
TCATCACTCAAAATTGTGTCCACTTTATCAACCATGGGTGGTTTGGGAATGGTAGGAAGGGGGGGCAAATTTGGGTTTTCCAATGGTGGGGTTATATCAGGCTGTTGCAAGAATGGGTTGGGTGGATTGAAATCAGGGCCTTCATAAGCCACTAGATCCTCAATGTTAAAGGTCGGGTTGATGTTGAAATCCTCGGGGAGGTCTACCACATATGCATTGTCATTAATTTTCCTTAATATTTTGAAGGGCCCAGCACTCTTGGCGTGTAGTTTCTTAACGGTTCCTTGTGGGAACCGTTCCGGATGGATCCGCACCATCACAGAGTCACCAACCTTAAAAGTTTTAAATCGTCGTTTTAAATTAGCATATAACTTGTAATCTTTGTTGCTCTTTTCAATGTTTTGTGCAATTTCCTTATGCAGTTCATGCAAATGAGATGCAAATGCAGACGCTGACTCGGAAATCCTATACCTAGAACTCATATGAATTAGATCTAAAGGCTGTCTAGGCTTAAACCCATACACAATCTCAGAAGGACTTAGACCCGTGGTTCGGTTGACAGAATTATTGTACGCAAACTCAGCAGTGGGTAGGATAGTGTCCCAATCTCTAATATGATCCCCAACCAAAGAACGCAACAGATTGCCCAAACTCCTGTTAACTACCTCTGTCTGACCATCCGTCTGTGGGTGAAAGGCAGTGGAAAATTGTAGCTTGGTACCCATCTTCATCCACAGGGTCTTCCAGAAGTAGCTAGTGCACATCTCGATCCGATACAATGGTTTTGGGTAAACCATGCAAGCGGACGACCTCATTAAAATACAGCTTGGCGATGTGAGAAGCATCAGATGTTTTGGAACATGGGAGGAAATGAGCCATCTTGGAAAATCGATCTACGACTACGCATATGACATCATTCCTACGCAGTGTCTTTGGCATGCCTAAAATAAAATCCATACTGACGTCCTGTCAAGGACAACTAGGCACAGGTAACGGAGTGTAAAGGCCAGTGTTCTGTTTACGTTGCTTGGCTAACTGACACGTGTGACACCTAGCAACCATTCTACCAACATCTTTCTTAAGGCTTGGCCAATAGAAACGGTACTCAACAGCCTCAATCATCTTATCTCTCCCAAAATGTCCAGCGAGGCCTCCAGTGTGAAGCTCCCACACAAGGAACTCTCTAAGGGAGGTACTAAGGATACAAAGCTTTTGGGCTTTGAAAAGGTAACCATCCTCCAATAGGAAATCGTCCACAAGGCGTGTGCTGCCTGTGTACTAGGAAGAGTAAATCTCCCTAAAGTCTGGACACTCCAGATAATCCTTCCTCATTTGATCAAAGCCCATGACTTCCGCTCTCAACTCAAGAGTAGTCATCATTCGTTGACTGAGAGCGTCGGCAGCTTTATTCTCAACCCCTGCCTTGTGCCTCATAGTGTAAGTGTACTCCTGAAAAAATTCTACCCAGCGGCTGTGTCGGGCATTCAGTTTCTTTTGAGAATTAATGTATCTCAAGCCTCGTGATCCGAAAAGATGACGAACTCTTGCGGGAGCAAATAGTGTCGCCAATAGCGAAGGGACTGGATCATGGCGTAGAATTCCTTGTCATAAGTGGAGTAACGCTGCCTAATATCATTCAGTTTTTCGCTAAAATATGCTACAGGGTGACCTTTTCCTGGGAGAGTACTCCAATTCCGACCCCCGAAGCGTCGCAGGTCACTTCGAAGACTTTAGAGAAGTCAAGAAGTCTCATCACTGGGGCCTCCACCATTCGTTTCTTAATCTCTTTGAATGTTCTGGTGGCAGTCGAGGTCCAATGGAAATCACCCTTCTTAAGACAATCAGTGATAGGAGATACAATGGTGCTAAAATTCCGGATAAATCTCCTATAGAAGGTAGCTAACCCGTGGAAGCTGCGAACTTCTCGGATGTTCTGAGGAACGGGCTAGTCAACTATGGCTTTAACCATCTTAGGGTCGGCAGAAATCCCTTGTGAAGACACGATAAATCCTAGAAAGATGACACGGTCTATAGGGAAAGTGCATTTCTTAGGATTGGCATAAAACTGCTCCTTTCTCAGGACATCGCAGACCTGCCTAAGGTGGTCCAGGTGCTGATCAACAGAACGATTATAGATAAGTATGTCATCAAAGTAAACGACAACAAACTTACCCATAAAGGGGCGTAACACCTGAGTCATAACCCTCATGAATGTGCTAGGGGCATTACTCAACCCAAAGGGCATGACTAACCATTCATAAAGGCCATCTTTCATTTTGAAAGCGGTTTTCCACTCATCCCCGGGTCGGATCCAGATCTGGTGGTAACCACTCTTCAGATCTATCTTAGAAAACAGTGTGGCACCCGACATCATATCTAACATGACATCTAACCTCGAATTGGAAAACGGTACTTGACGGTGATCTTGTTAATGGCAAGGATATCAACACGCATCCGCCAAGATCCATCCTTCTTAGGGGTAAGAGAGGCTGGTACCGCACAGCGACTAAGACTCTCTTTGATGAAACCACGCTGCAGTAACTCCTCTACCTGTTCCTTAAGCTCAGCGTGTTCAGTAGGATTCATACAATAATGGGGCAGGTTTGGGAGGGAGGCTCCAGGAACAAAGTCAATGGCATGTTGAATATCCCTAAGTGGTGGTAATCTATCTGGAAGATCATCAGGAAATATATCAGCAAACTGCTCTAAAATAGGTCGGACTTCAGCAGGGATTGGTACGTCAGAGTCAGTGGGAATCTCTCGACCAACAAGTGCATAAAGAGGAGCGCCGTGGGCGACCTCAGAGTCCAAAACCTTAGCAGTAACTAAATTCAATCCCTTCTTAAGATTATTCGGGGAGGGCTTAGTGTCATCCTTACCCCGGAGCTGCGATGGTAAAAGCTTAATCTTTTTACCCGCATGTTCGAACACGCATGTGTTCGAGCGCCCATAGATGTGGACATCATTATCAAAAATCCAAGGTCGACCTAATAGAATTTGTCCAACATCCATAATCAGAATATCGCACCAAACATTCTCCTTGTAAGAGGCAACGGAGATAGGCATGAGGCTTCGTTCCTTCACCTCCAAGGCAGTGGAATTGACCCAAGCTACCTTATAAGGACTGGGGTGAGGAACGGGAGAAAGTTCTAACTTGGATACCATGCTGGAGGACACCGCATTGATGCAAATACCGCTATCCACGATGACTTTGCAGTTCTTATCCTTGATTTTTGTGTAGGTATGAAAGATGGTAGTCCTACTTCAGTCATCAGTAGGGGTTGGCTGAGATAGTGCACATCTCACCACGCAGATTGGAGACGTATCCAGTTTCTGAAGGCAATGGAGGACAGTGGTGTCCTCGTCCTCCTCGAAGAATTTGCCTTCATCCTCGACCTGATGGATCTGATCACCCTCGGGCTCAAGATCATCCTCAATAATCTCCTCGACGATGGAAATCTTACAAGGACTGGAGCATTGAGAAGCGATATGCCCATACCCATGGCGTCGAAAGCACTTGGTCCCAGGATTGGACCGTGGGGTATTCGGGGTGGGAGGTTTGGGTCTAACATCAGGTCGGGGAGCAGGAGGGCCGGTGGGGTGTTGGCTGGTGCTCCCAGGAGTAGGTCGAGCAGTAGGAGTGTGAGGGGTGGAGCTACCAGAAGGCCTATACGAATGTCTAACGTCATGGGATCGGCTAGTGTGTTGTGACCGACTCTCCTCAAGGTCTAGAACAATACTATACGCATTCTCCAGAGTAGTAACATTCCGGGCAAAAAGCTCATTGCGAAGATCCTCTCGCAACCCGGTACGAAACATAGACAGAATCTGTGCGGGGGTAACAGCGGTTTCCCCCTTACATCTAATCAAGTAGTCGTCAAAGGATGCAATGTAATCCTTGACTGGCTTGCTACCCTGGATCAGCCTATTCAACTTGTCTAACAGTTTGGGGAAGTAAGACGGAGGTACATAGTTGTGTTTCAATTCCCGCTTCATAATGAGCAAATCAGTAATAGGATACTCATTTCGGGCTTCCCTAAGGCTTTCTAGATTTGACCAAAATAGACTTTCCCTACCTGTGAGCTTCATCTCCGCAAAACTAACCTTCCTCGCTTCAAAAATATTGTACCACTTGAAGAAACTATCCATACCTTTGACCCAGTCCAAGAAAAGCTGGGGATCGAACGTGTCATCAAAGGTAGGAGCGTCCACTTTGATATTTTTCATAAGTGGTACATCAGGGTCGTGAGGATGGTTATGTCCATACTGGGGAGCGTGATGATGGGCATGAGGGGGTCCCTCATCGTGGTAGATGTCATCCCCATACATGGATGGAGGTCTAGACAGGGTGTAGGGAATCGGGTTTTCTCTAGTTCGTTCCAACGTGTCAAATCTCTCGGTAGTGTTCCTACGAAGCTCTGCTAGATCGGCTTGATTTTCCTTCAACTGCTGGCTTATGGTGTTCATTTGACCTACCAAGAGGTCTAAGGTCCTTCCTAATTGTTCCAGGTCCATTCCTAGACACAATGGGAGACTTAGGATGGGTTCTAGAGAGAAAACAGCAGCTAACCACTAAGGAAAAACACTTAAAATGACCTTAAATGATGTAGAAATCACTAGGACAGCAAGCTACACAAAGGTGCTAAGGTTCCCTAAGCAAATAATGAGGTTAGAAAGAAATGGACAGCACTTAGATGACTAAACGATGAGCCAACAGCTCACTAAATGGTGCAGGAATTATTTGGACAGCAACTAAAACTAAATGCAATATGTTCCTAGACAACTAGAAGAGTTATAATAAAGATGGCAACCCAAAATCAGCACTTAATACTCACTAAATACATGCAGAATTTTCAGGACAGCAAACACATCTAAGATTTAAGATATACGAGATGGTATGCATGCCAAATTAAATATGCATGCTTAAGCAATAGCCAAGGATGAATTCTAGCACATGTAACGCATGCTAGCCTTGCTCTGATACCAGATGATGCAGAACTAAATGCAAAACAGGAACTTTGCCCAAAAAAAAAGTATTTAAAGAGCAGCTTTGGATTTCTCGTTATTAGCCACTAAAACCACAAAGTAAAACTATTAAGCGGTCACTTCCGTTTAGGCTAAGCTACGCAAGAGCCTAAACAAAGTCAAAACATTTAGGAAAATTAAAGCAATGCATACAAAATAGCTTTCAACATAACCTTGATCTAACAAGAGGTCTAAGAGCAAAGAAGTAACAATCCTACGTTACTAATGGATGGCGATAGTGGAACACAATCTCTTTCTTGAACAATTCTCTCTACGAAGTAAGTAGAATAGGAAAGTACACGAATCAATGAATAATATCACCTTCGCGGAGAATCAACTTGATACACCACATACCTTCCGATGGTTGATACTCCATAGACGTGATCTTCAACGACTACTACGGGTTGACGGATTTTCTAGGGATCCGTCAATGTTTGGAATCACGCCGACGAAGGAAATTTGAGAAGATCCACGAAGAATTAATCATCTTACGCAAGGCCGGATTCAATCTCCGGATTAGCCATACATTATAGCAAGAGAAAGAGAGAATACAATAGAAACAAGAGGGAGAGAGATGGCGGTGGGGGGAGAGGCCGGTGGCTTGTAAGGGGGGAAAGGGAGTATGGTTTGGGAAAGAATCAGGTTGAGAGAAGGTTGAAATATTCTAATCTCCAAATCTGAAATTATTTTCAGGTTTTGAGTAAAATTGGAGGGAAAACACTTTGAATTTGAATTTCATAACAAAGGCAATTAAGAGCCTTAATGTGGCATTAAAGGGGTGGGGCCCATACAAGGGGCCGGCGGCATGATGAGAGGGAGGGAGCTAGGGGAAAGGGAGTTAAGTGTTTCCTAATCCGTTCCGACAAATTAATGATAAAAATTTCAAATCCGTTCCAATTCAAATTTAAAATTGAAACCTCATTGAAACTTTCCTAATTTGGCATCGGGCAAATTTGGAAACTTTTTACTCTTCCACTTTGAAATTCAAATTTGAAAATACATGGGGTGGAGGCAAAGATGGGATGATGCTTAACGGATGGAAAGGGTGGTGGAAGAAAGGGAGGCCGGCGGCTAAAGGGAGGGGCCGGCGGGATGAGGATGAAGGTTTGGATTTGTGGTTGGGATGAAGGTGAGCTTAGGTAGGAGGGATTATGGGGTGGTGGTTAGTGGTGGGGATGGCCGGTGGTGGGAATTGATTAGAAGGGAGGATAGAAAAGAGAAGAACCAAGAGTCACCGGCGATGACTGTTGGGTACGACGAGTGGAATCTCCTAGGCTCCACCAAATTCTCAAACTCTTTCTCAAGCTCTCACAAAAAGCTTCAAGAACACAATTGCTGGAAAAATTTCGATAATCATTCATTAGCTTCAAAATAACAAGATGAAGGCTATAAATAGCCTCTTACAATGACTTAAAGCAAAAGGACTCAAATACCCTCAATGGTTTATATGACTCAATCCCTCAAGCAAGGCTAAAAATGGAAAATGTTGAAATAAAAAAAATATAACGATAAGTAGCAATAATAAAATCAAAAGTACATCAGATAAATCGTTGCCGTTGATTTAAGGCCATGTCGACGGTAGACTTTCCAACTGATGTCCCCATCAAAACTCCTTTAAAAATGATGAATTCATTTTCAAACTTAAAATTTTTAAAAAGAGTTTTCTTAATATAAGAAACACAATGAGACCGAGGTAAACTATTAGCTTACTTGTTCTTCTGCTTTATTAAACAGTGTATCTATGTTAGTAGGCATTTTTCGTTCTCATTTATAACATTGGAAGGCCTCACTTAATCGCTTCCCCCTCCCACCCTCACTTCTCTCCCTCCTTACACTTATAAAATTCATTATCTAAGGTATCCTTCTACTTATCAATATGAAAGGTGGATGATGCAGACATCGGAACGAAGATTTGGCGCATCTATCACAGGAGGCGTCGTAAATCGACAGCTCTAATTTAAATTTTCATTTATGAGTTATTTTATGAATTTTAACTCTTATTTTTATTTCTTGTTTTACCCCTAGGTTAGTTTATTTGAGTGTTGTGGCCCACGGGGCAATTTTGTAATTTTTATTTTATCATGTTATGGCCTATATATAGGGCCTTAAGCTATTGTAAAAGGATGATGAATTATTGATATGAAAAATTATTTTCCACACTTGTGTTCTTCTTGTGAGAGAGCGTTAGTGATATTCCTATGAGAGGAATCGAAGTCTTCACCAGCCGCAGGATAGGTCCGGGCTCGTGAATTGAAGTCCCTAGGAGAAGAGCAAAGCATCACCCGTCAGTCTACGGAAGAGTCCAAAGGCTCGCGGTCTTTATCCTGTATTTTTCATTTAATTTCTCTCTTTCGTTTTTATCTTCGATCTTCTATTTTGGTTTTTGTTTTCTTTGTTCCGTCTTTGTATTCCACGCCGTATTGCTCCTCGTAGTCATCTTTTCCTCCTCCCTCAAATTCACGGCCAAACACCCCTTTGGATGCCGCCGGCCACCATCCACCACCTCATCCCAATTGAAATCCTTGCCTAATTTGGGTGGACATATTGTGGGCTGATTTCAAATTCAAACTCATGTATTTTGAAATTCAAAATCTTTCCTAATTTATCAATTTATTTTAGGAAAGTCTTTAAAATTCAATCAATTCAATTTATGATTGATTGGGATTTTATCCTAATTTACAACTCCCAAATTAACAAGCAATAAATAATTGAGTCAATCCCCCACAACCTCATTACTGCTGCCGTCCATCACTCTTGGGCTTGGATTAGGAAACTCTTCCTAATTCTGAGAACTTTGATTGACCGAAAATTCCAAAGCCTAAAGCCATTCATAACTTTCCAAAACTGAGAGTGAAGTTAAGAGTTAATTCTCTAATTTAACTTTTCAATCACGTAACTCCCTCCTGGCTGTAATTCCCTCCCCCCAAATCTTTCCACTCCCAAATCAATTCTCTAATTCTGGAAATAGAAAATCATCAGATTTTCTATTTTTCCCACCGTCTCCTGCTGAAATTTTTCTCAGGTTTTGAATATGAAAACCTGTAGAAAATCCTTGCTTGGAAACAATTCAGAATTTCCCTTAATCTTAGCCTAGCCGAGATTTCCTTTCACCCCTTGGCTCTAATTTATTTCCTAAATCTCGATAGTGGATTTAGGAAATAAGAGCCCAATCCACCTCCTTATCCCGCCGGCTCCTTTCTCCCTATTGCTGGGTTGTTGAAAATTCTCCACAAGTGCAGCCCATCACGTTGGAAAGATTGTCCAACCCTATTAGGAAATACTCCCTAATTTCATCCCTGCTTGTATTCAGCTCTAATTGAATTCTCCCAAAATCAGTCCACGGGATATTGTCTTTTCTCTGCTGCTGGATTGCTCAAGTTCTACATCAGTTTTCTCTATAAATTAATTCCAACATCTGGCCACAATCAGCCGCCTCCTCCTTAATGGTGTTGCTTGGTATTTACTCAGTTTTATTTCCTAGTTTATAGCCCAAATCAGTTCACTGATTTTGGGATTTGAAATCCATCATATCCCTGTCATCCAACCATTCCCTTCCTCTCCAAATTGTTGCTTGGTTTTGAATAAAAACCTGAAGAATATTTCCATATTTTGTGAGACATTTGGAGTTTGTCCATCTTCCATAGCAAAGCCCTTTTCCGTTCTACATCAGTTTGGTATCAGAGCATGGACTCGGATCGACTGGGAAAGACTCTAGACTGGATGGTAGGTCAAGTGGGCGTCATTAGTCAACATCTCAAGGAAACTCAAGCGGACTTAGCCGACCTCCACCGTCAAACAATCAAACGGTTCAATAACCTAGAGCGAGGTAGGACTGACCCATCACTTTACACCTCTTCAAGATCCCCCTTCATCAAAGGATAGGAAAAAGGCACTAAGAAACAGCGAAAGAGTGGACAGAGTTGACAAATGGCTGGAGGCCAATGAAGCTTTCTATTTCCCACTTACGGTGCAAATCAAAGAAAAACATAAGGTGATCAAGGAAGAACATGAAGAAGAAGATGAATTGGTCGACAAGGAAAAATGCGTGACAGCAAATCATGCAGAGAGAGACTTGGTTGGTTCAATTACAACTCCGACAGAAGCAAAGGTTTCTCCTGACCCAGTGAACACTCCTATAACAAAGAAGGTTGAGGAAGCTCTGGAAGTGATATCCTTAGAACTCCATATTGCTCCTATCGCCAGTGAAGCCATCGATGAGAGTGAACGAGTTTCTGCAGGCGAAAAGAAGTGCGACACTTTGGAAGGTGATCCCTTGACTCTGGTTAAGGAAATTGGCGAGCTAAAGTGCCAATTGGGTTTATTACCCATTTTGGAGGAAGAAACTATGTCTCCAAAGAACCATCCAAAGTTGTACCTGGGCAGTTGTTATGCTAACTCGACGGAGTCGAGTATTCTCCCACCTGGGGAG
>NW_021319341.1:1794814-1807356 GCF_001605985.2 Dendrobium catenatum
CGAATGGGAGAGAGAGTTGAGATCCAGTGAGTGCCGAAGCTCTCACTTGGTCCGGTATTTAACGGCAACTTGGGCGTTCGATCGAGGAGAGATCACCGATTTTGAGCAGGATTTCACGGGATTTGATCGATTCGGCAATCCGAGGTACGCGATGTCTCAGCTGGATTCGCGGGACTTGATCGCAAATCAGAGCAGGTCGCAAGATTTCGGGGATCCTTCGACAGTCCGAGGTATGCGGGATATCCGGCAATATTCGTGGATCCACCGGTCTCTCTCTCGTTCTCCTTTGGTTTCTTTTACAGAGGTCAACAACAAGGTTGTTCGAGGGATGTTACAAGAATGATGCAGCATCTTTTTGGCTCTTACAAGAATGTTGCACTGTGTGCTAAAGTGCTAGAGGCTATGAAAGAGGAGATGTATACATACTAAAGAAGATAACAATATTAAAATATTTAGCACAAAGATTGTTTGATGATAGAATAAATGTTAGTTATTATTATGAAAATGGAACTAGTGGCAAAGATCTCTCATTTTCTTTGCCACAAATATCATGTTAGAATGTTAATGGAATTTATTTTGTTAACCTAATTTTAAATTATTATGATATTAGTTCTTACATCCATATCTTAGCCTACTTTGATGTTTGAATAAAACTTCTACTTTGCATAATTTGTTACTTGATACTTTGTATTATTTATTACTTCTTATTATGTTAGAATGTTAATGCATTAGTTATTAATGTGTTAATAGGCTATAATATTAATATGCTACTTATTATTTCATACTTATATATGTATACAATAATTTTTATTGTGTAATTTGCTGATTTTGAGGGTTAAAACTCATCTCATGGACAAAAAAAACCTCAATACCTGGTTGAGCAATTTTAAACCTTAGTTGCTGCCAACTCAACACTAATTCCAATCTAATAGGTCTCAATCACATCGATCCCAATGATGCTCTGACATGCCATCATCAAGGTTACATCATCCTTGTCATGCCCAACATCTTGCCACATACGATGTCACACTGCCTATAAGTCATCAGCTACCCCAAGTTGACACCCCCTAAGACCATCCAAGGGTATGAAAAGGAACAAGAAAAAATAGACCAAGATCCATTTTCGGTTCTTGGTTCACATAATATGGTTCTTGGTTCACATAATATGCCATAGTCTCACCACGATTGCATGTTCCTCCTTAAATAGGTATGATTTTCTTTTAAGAAAGTGTTGCCAAGATTTCTCCACCCACAGGTTGCAAAGGAATGACCCTATGTTTACAAGCATGGATGATGGAATCCTAATGTAGATTAGAAACTACATGCTACCATTAAGGGCTATCAATTGTGTCCGTTTTACTTGATAGTTTATATTTACTTTCATTACATATTTACATTATCTTTATTATGCTTTAATATTGTATGTTGATTAAAGAGATAAAATCTCATGTTCTTGAGTTAAGTTAATCACTTTCTGTATGCTTACTAGTTATAAGTTATCCTCTTAGGTTAAATCCATTTGTATCGACATAATCTATTTTGTGGAAAATTGTGATTTGGTATTTGTTAAATTTAATCTTAAAAACTAGTGCAATTTAACATAATATGTAATTATTCTCATATTTTAATCAATCATTCAAAATTATTATTTGATTGTGTAATTATATTTGCAGGACCAATTTACTTGATAAAAAAGTTTGTATAGTTATAATTGAGTATGGCATTCTTCATTGACCTTAAAATTGATAACTCACCTTACAATATATCACATTTGGTATTATTTGTTCCCAAGAGACATACACATAGTATTGTTTATTTTAATCTGTGAAGCTTGTTAACATATTCCTAAATTCAACACATTAGTTTGTTTGTTACATTTATAGTAGCCGTTATATGTATTTATTATTATACCTTCCACATTGCATTGCGCTTGATATTATAGCATCCAAATTGGAAAGAATTTAAAAAGAAAATTCTATAAGACAAGAAAATGACCATCAGGTTTCTTGCAATACCATTGCTGGTTTTTAAACTGAAGCATGCAGAATCTATGTACTCTTTTGCAAGTGAGGCTGTCTTTAAGCAAATATGGAGCTTTGATCCTTAATTGTCAGCTTTCTCCCATGTTTCTCCCTCCTTAGAGGGTCAATCCCCACTCACGATGCTTTCTCGTCCTCTTTCTTTATGTACTTTAAAAATCACCCCTTCACCCTTCTTTTGCTTAAAGTCTCATTTAATTTCTTGAAGTTAATACACACACACATCTATGTTTCAAAAAATAATGAAGTTTATCACATTCATGATTAAATTGGAGGTAATCATGTAACTAGTCACAAACTTCCTCAAAACTCCCTTAAAAATGATGAATTCATTTTCACACTTAAAATTAAAAAAATTGTTTTCTTAAATATAAGAAACACAATGACACCGAGGTAAACTGTTAGCTTAGTTGTTCTTCTGCTTTATTAAACAGCGTATCTATGTTTGTAGGCCTTTTTCGTTCTCATTTATAACATTGGAAGGCCTCACTTCATCGCTTTCCCCTCCCACCCTCATTTCTCTCCCTCCTTACACTTATAAAATTCATTATATAAGGTATCCATCTACTTATCAATATGAAAGGTGGATCAAACAATCGCATTCTTCAATTCAAAAGCTTAGCCAAGCAATAATAGAATCTAAAAAATCAACATCTACAGCATAAGGATAGAGAAACCATAATAAAACAGCTATAGTTCAATAAAGTAACTGTAGTAAAAAGGTTAGACTTTCAATACAGTTTAGAAGCTTGCATAAATTTTGCAGAGAATAAATACAATGCTGAATTCAAGAATCCAAGCAATTAAATACTCACTGAGATGGAAGATTTCCATTTCCCCGAAAGAGTTTTCCAACATTTGAATATCTCCGATTCTCATCATATGCAATTCCCTTTCCCATGCCATAACCAAAGCCAAAGCCTATTCCACATCCGGCACCAATTCCAACACCAAATTGAAGGCCAGGAAATCCAGCCCCTAATCCTGCACCTGTTGATTCAGATAGGAAAAAGGGTGCACAGACATATATCAGTCAGAACAAAAAATATCACAGATACGTTTATAAGACTTATTACATGGGTAATCAATGAACAGCATTGGCATATATCGAAGGTTGAGAAAACAATATCACAAAGGCGTACATTCATTAGACAGCTCCTTATGTTAATCCATAAACAGAATAAACTTGTCTCATTTACATCATATAATAGAGACAAGCTTAGACCAACTAACTTCACCTGGTTTACATAGAGAGTAATATGGAGTCTGAATTTATTGATTCGAACATCCATAGCAAGAATGTTTAGTTTGTTATAATAAGCAGAGGATTTTTCCATTGAAAATCTAAAAGCAATCAGTAAATAAATACGCTGATATACGCAATTGAAATTCAGAAGTAGAAAGCGCTAACGAAATTTTCAGAAGAATATTTGTAGTAAATTTGCGAGGAAGACCATTCCGATAAATAAAAAAATTAAATATTTGAACACAAATTACCAAGAAGAAACAATATAACATCTTTGTAACAATTGTTGTAGCATTAGTAAATAGGATAATCATCCTTTTCCTGTGAGACCTACTAGGAGATAAGTAACAAGAAAAGATTTGTAAACATATAGAAATTTTCACCAGGCAACCTCACGAAAAGAGGAAGAAAGGAAAGGAGCTTGGTTACATGCAAAGACAATGCGTTTATGTGTCAACAAAAGCCAGTCAATGATGATTTACAAGTTCTGAATCCTTGGGGCTGTTTTGTACACTTAAGTTCTTTATTATTTATTTATTTATTTATTTTGTTTATACTATTTTTATTTCTGACTCAGAAATAAAACATACTTGGTATCTTAAAAATATATTGTTTTTGTTTACTTGCGGTGTTGACAAAGGCCACTTGCAGGACAACAACGTTGGCCGACAAGGCAATGATGGTGATAGTGGTGGTGACTAGTGGTACAATGGTGGTCAATGATAGTCGGTGATCCTATGATCAACAAGGATAGTCATTTTCTAAAACACTCAAAATATCTAAAAGTTATTTCAGTGTTTTTAAAAACAACAAGATTTATTTTAAAAAATAAAAAAGGTTAGAAAGCACTAAACAAGCATATTTTTAAAAATAAAAAATAAAAGTAATCCAAAGCAAGCCCTTAACAAAGGGAAAAAAATTTTCAGCTAAGTCAAGTTCTATGCAAATGCCCAAAAAGGGTTAAACATAAAAATTTTGATGGAATTTAGAATTGCACGCACTATTAGCGAAATCGTATTGCTACTATTGAGATTACACTGACTGAAGCAACCCCTTGGATATCAAATTGTTGCAAAGAAAAGTCTAACAATATCTTTATGAATAAAGAAAGAGAAATGGAATGATGTAATCTAGTGAATAAAGGATGGAAGACGAGATAAAACCATACTTCATAAGCACGATGGAGATAGAATAACGAGTCTATAGTGAAAACAAGGCTCTGAATTCCTCAGTACAAACTAGTAAAGAGATCAAAGAAGTCCTATTGAATCCCCCTCGTAGCAAAAAGTTTCTATAGCCTTCAGCTTGTCATGAAATGCTTGCAAATCAAAAAAAGCGCAATGAACTAAAATCCCTCGCTATAGTGGGAAAGCTTTGACTAGCACAAAGCTCTGGCAAAATAAGAGGAAGAGGGAGACCAAGAGATAAGGTCCTCATAACTATAAATAGTGGTGACCCATAGAAGTCATTGAATATCATTGCAAAAGGAGCACTAGATGCAACAATGTGGAACTCAAATTCTCCAAATTTCAATCAAAATAATAGCAAATGTGCAAGATTCTACAGGAAATCCAAGCTCAAAGAAGATCACATTATAAAAAATGTGATGAATGCTCTACCATCAACATAGGGGTCAATATAGACCAAAAAGGAACAATAATGTCCTAAGAAGTTATTTAATTTATTTTCTTGGAGTAACCATATTTTTTTTAATATGCTTCCACGATAGCAAGGTAAAGAATGAAGTGAGCCCCCACATATTCCCAAAAAATACATCCAAGAGATCCAAAGCCCATCCTTATACATAACCTTGCAAGGAAAGCCACATGCAAAAGGCTATGAAGAACGAAAACTTCTAAATGCCTTTTGTGTCTGTGTCGGACACATGTCAAACACGGGCCTAGCTACAGACTGCATCGGCACTTCTAAACTAGTGCCAAAGTTTTTAAGCATGAACTGAAATTCCAATACTTCCCAAACACAACGAGACAAAAGCGGGACATGGGTGAAATATGTAGAAATGCGAGAAATAAAACTGTGAGCATAGAAATAATTATCATATATCTTATGCATCATGCCCTAGCCATCAACTATCGCACACATCCTGCAGTCATGTAGTGTCCTATATTTTGCCAAAAAAACCTAGCAATTATATATTTAAAATCTGTAAAATATAAAAATGTGTCCATTATCTGTCGTGTGCTATTTTTTATATTTATATTGTATCGTCGTATATGTGTCATCTCATATTCATGTCCCTGTATCCCTTCCATGCTCAATAGGCTAGAGGCAATGCTAATGACAACATCTCACTATCCACCTAAGGCAATTTGCTTCTACTTAAAGACCACTCTCAAAAGAACTGGATCAAATGAATCTACAGCAATAGGCTTGATTCTCTTGATAGTGCTTTAGGGATGGCAAAGCTATTATCCCAAAAGGAGAATATCCACCAAATGGTGGTTGTTAAGAACAAAGAATGATTTACAGATAACATTATTATATTGAAAACATTAATATGACATTGCTATAGACAAAGTAGTATTGAGAAGCACAGCTTTTGCTAGATGACATTATTATTTGAATATTATGTGTCCATATATGCCGATGTAAGTAATTGTGGGTATCTAAACAGGCTTAGGGCCGCAAACAAGAGGAATACTCACCCAAAGAAAAACTCTCCCTAGAAGGCAGTCTCCAGAACCAATCTATAACTAAGAGGCATTCATCCCAGCGGAACTCGCAGCATGTAAACTCGCCTTTGGATGCACTCATTCCATGCGAGTTCATTCAAAGGACTCACCTTGACAAGCCAGACATTCACCCAAAGAGGCTCCACTATAGCACCTTTCCCCAGCTAATGCCATCTACCTTCCATGGGTAACTTAGTCCAAGCTACATGAAGCGCACACTACAATAATGACTTCGTGATTATATTCATCCCCAACTCACAGTCATGTTCGTCCAGGAGACTTGCTTACTCTACTCTCTTGCTCTTGCTTGCTAAACATATTAGTGGGCGCCCACAAACAGCTTTGAATACAACAGATATCATTGATATGACATTGCTATAAAGGTTACAATACAGCTATTTAAATAGCATTTTCAACCAAAGAGCCCCTTAAATACAAAACTGATACCAAAATTCCCCTACGATACTGCTCACGTCTTAGCATAACCTTGTACTGCTTGAGATCAAACTTCAAGAGCAAATACAGAAATATTCATCAAACATTTCTTTGTTTACCACCATAATATTGTTAAAATTTTACTACTAACAACCATAAATTTCATATAAGCCCTTACTAAACCCTTAAAAGTGCGCTATGCTTCTCAGAATTTCATCCATGAATTAAAAAGGCCGATTCGTCTCACCTACTAAGATAATAAACTTCCTTTGAAACCTTAAATTAATTTCACGACGGCGACAACAAAAACAAGATGAGTTCCCCTAAATTAATTTAACGAAAACAAAAATTTTTAAGGTGGAAAAAGGAATCGAGAGAACAAGTGGCACACATCAAGAGAACAAAGGTGTAGGAAGGCTCACCTCCAAAAAGTCCAACACCGACACCGACACCACAGCCTGCGCCGAAACCGAAACCCGGTCCGAGCTTCCCGAGATTCTTGGATTTCACCACCGGAAGCCTCCACAGAAGGCCCTTGTTCACGCCATTATTCCCGCTCATCCTCCTCGCTACCGTAGTCCACGAAAGGCGAAATCTTTCTCCGAGTTCTCTCTAGTGCCTCCGCCCGATGTACTGCGCCTATTCCGTGAAAGGGCTACAGAATCGAGCCCATAGGCCACGGAAGAAAGTTTGTGGCGGACCAGCGGCGGACTGGCATGTAGTTTTTAGTTTTATTTTATTTTTAAATATAGATTAGGTGCATTGTCGCTCTTTAAATGTCAGTGGCGCTAATCTTAACAGTACCGAAGGAGATAGATTGGCAAGCTTTAACAAGGTTTCTTAACCTACGTTTTAATAAGGGTGTAAATATTTAACCCGATTTGAAATCCGATTCAGACTTGATCTAAAAAATTTCGAATTTGGGTCAACCCGTTTTGCCATAGGATCGGATTATGATTCGAGATTCCAACCAGTTTATAAAACCGGGTCGGGTTCTAATTGACTTGATAACCTGAAGCTAACTCGAAAACTACCCGATTCGCGTAAGAGGATGCTCGACAGGGCTAAGGCCTGCGGAACGCTGGAATCCTATTCCTTCTTGCTTCTCCTTAGAAAGAGCGAGATCGATTCTTGAATCCTATTTGTATATTTCTTCCCATCTGCTTCTCATCAACTTGCTTTAATCTTCATATGCATCATTTTCCTCTCTTTGTTTCCATGTCTTCCTAAGTTGGTAGCTTCGAGGCATGTTTCGCTATCTTCTCCTTCTCTTCCCCCCAACACAATGTCCTTCTCAAACTTGCTTGGTGGCGCCAGCATCGATGACGGCTTCATTGCCAACTACCAATGAAACTTCGAAGTCGGTTAGAGGATTTAGCGATAATGGAGTAAGAGGAAGAATACCAAAGACTTTTACTTCGCCATCTTCGCATGCCTCAGCCCCGCAGAGCTCCAAAGTTCAACTCCATAACTAGACCCTCACTTCCTATCTCGCCTCCTCCCATCTCTCATTCCTCTTACTTCGCCATCCCCATAGGCCTCAACCCTGTCGAACTTTTTTTTTTAATGTGGGTTTGATCTTAAGTTCTGAAATGGAGGTTCAAAGAATATTTGAACTATAATATGAGATTCAAATTTTATTCTAACATTTTTTTAAATTTCTCTCAAATCTCTATTACTCTAAGCAGTGCTCAACCTTTAGCTTCAAAAGAAAGTCTCAATCAATATTTGAACAAACCCTTTTCTAAGTTTATTCGAACTAAAATGAAGCTTCATAGCAATCCTTCGAAATTGTATTCAAACAAGATTCTAATATTATTATTTTTTTTACATCTTGTATGGAATTGATTCATTTGATTTTCTTTAATATATAAGCATGTGTCTTAATTAGTCTTTTTTGTGGGGAGGCATTACATTTCTCATGTCACATGCTGAGCTAAGGAGTTGATCAAGCTTGGACCAAGAGCTCCTAAGAGTCAATTGATAGGTGAACAAGATAAAAAATCAATACATTACATCAAGATTTGAGATATTCACTATACACAACTTCCTATGCATACCTATGACCCATAGTCACTCTAAAATAATTGAAGAATAATTAAGAAGCTTAATTTAATGTTTCTTAATGCTTATGTGGGTCATATTGATTAAGGATGCAAAAATCTTCAAGAATTACTTCATTTCAAGACCACTCTACTTGTCTTATTTAGCAAATCTAAACTTTTCATACTTTTAGAAGCTCAAATCATAATTTATTTCTCTAATTTTTTTTCTTAGTATAAGGAAAAGTAGTCAATCAATGTAATAGTATTCTACTAGCTCTTAAGGCTCTCTAAATTTGTTTAGGCTTGAAAAAGGGTTATAAATAGAATCTATAAATTATTTTTTTTTCTTATGTAAATTTTATTAGAAAAAGGCTTGGTATTTGATATACTCTTTGGTGAAGCTTAGTGGCTAATCCCAAGCCTTTTATGAGCTCTTAATTATCTTTTCTCACCCTTATTCCTTTTTTTTCCCAACACAGTTTTCATATCCTCTATATAACTTAAATCCTTGCTTCCCTCAACCTCAAAAGATATCCAACCTCTTCAAAACTCTCTCAAATTTTCTTACATGTCTCACATAAACTTCAAAAGCCCCAACTCCTTAACAACCCTAAGATACCTTAGCCAAAAGTCCACTATAAATAGATAATTTTTTGCAGTGAGCAAACAAATTAACAATATAACAACTCCTTGACCACTAATTCAAAATTCATATAAACACCAACATTAGTTTATTAACATTCCAAAGATTTGACCTTGAGCTCATTACCTTTTTTCTCTAAGAAAACTTGATTGTTGATATCCTAGTAATTTCAACACTAAATACTTTCAAAACCAGAATGCTTGCTTCGCCACCACCCATATAACATGTCACAACCCAGCTCAATAGGACAAACAAACAATGCGAGCCCGATCATGTTGACTTGTGATAGGCCAGCCCAAGATCTAAATTTTGGGGATTTTCATATTTCACTTAATTACACATATCATAGAGCTTCTAATTAACTTCTAATGGTCAAAAAGTGATAAACTTGTCCACAAAATTTTTTTTCATTCATCATCAAAATATATTTACAATATACAATACATGGATTATCAGAATAAAGCAAATAAAGAAATAAACATGATTGCACAAAATTAGAAAACTGTTTATACATACTCAAATAGATAAGAAACAAAGACCACTGCTACTCAATCGGTTTATTCCCTTTCCCCAAACCTGAAACAGAATGCAAAAAAGGTGTGAGTCAATACAACTAAGCGAGTCACACCCACTAACCTAAATTTTCAAATATTTCACTTATTATTCATTTAACTAAAATTAAAGACAGCTCATAATAAATTTATCGTGCTGAGAATAATATTAATTACAAATAACAAAAATAAAGTAGGTTGTGCACATAAAATAATAAAATAAGTAATCATATATTAAAGCAGAAAGTAATAGATTTTTCTTAGATTCATATACCTCACATAAAAAATAAGTCCTTATCACTCCTTGTGCAATACTAGTATATCATAAAAAGGCCATTACAACTCTCAACGCTTAGCACATATCACATATTCATAAATTCATATCCTTATAACTCCTTATGCATTTAGCAGCGCCACTACTAAAAAAATAATCTTTTGCAACACTTTTTTACCCTACAGCAGCGGTTAAAACAAATACAATAGTTTTAGCACCGCCGTATTTGTTATCGATGCAAGCAGCTTCCACAGCGCTAAATAAACCGCTATCGTAGCCAGTGATTTAGTAGCGCTTACTTTAGCAGTGTTTTTAACCACTACAAATATGGGTCTACAACAGTGGTTTTAACACCTACGAATTTGGAGAAAGTGTCTATAGTAGTGGTTATAACAGCTGCCATATTACAATTTGAAAGAAATGCAGTTCTGGGATTTAAAAAAAAAAAATCTGTTTTAAACACGTGCAAACTTCATTACAAAGTACAATCATAAATATTAAATGTATAATGCTTACATAATATCCACAATTCTCAGTCGTACAGTTGAATTTATTCCCAAATCTCACAAAACTTAAGATGGGAAAATCTTTCGAGGGAAAACCTTTTGCCAAATGGGCATCATATTGCATAAAATCAAAAACTTAAAATGAAATTAGAATTATTTATATTCAACAACTTTGAACTAAATAGCGTGCACTTGACCTTTGTATTCAACATTAATATGGATAAGTGTGCCTTAATTGGCCTAAAAGTTAAAAAAAAAAACATATAAGTTAACATATAGAATCAAATATTAAATATTAACCCTTATATTCAGCATTAATACCTCAAATTAATAATTAAAATAATGTAATATCAACAAATATATGTAAATACAAATTAAAATAGTCTTAAAAACTCTTTAAAACTCAGCATTAAGTTCAAGGCATGGATGCAGATTTGAACCTCAATCTCCTTCACAAGGGAATTACCACATTAAAATAATTATTAAATACTTTGCAAAAATTCCTTCACAAAGGCCGACACAAAAATATGAGTAATTTCGACTGTCATTGATTCAGTGGAAAGCATTGACCATTCTGCAATCAACCGACTGAAGTGTGCAAAATATTTGGAATTTAGAGGGCCTGTTGAAAGCATATGTTCACTTGCTTTTCTCCAATATTCTTTAAGTAAACTCGACAGGCTTGAAGTTGAAATGACTGTCTCAAAAGCCTCATATTTATATTTACAATGAAGTGGTTTGCGGGCAGATGAAATGTATTGAGAATATATTTTGTTTCAATGCTTATACAAACACACTGAACAAACAAAACACACTAATTAATGCACCCTATCTTTCAGAATCAAATGAAACAACACTTACAAAAAAAAAAAAAAGTGAAAATTGAAAAATAAAAATATCATCTATGAAGATTTTCAAACACGTCAGATCATTATATTACAACTCAAACATCATAAAATACCAATCCAACAATTCACAAATATTAAAAGGAATGTCACCTAAACATACAAAAGACAAAGAGGCCTTTTGAACAGATCACTCAGCAAGATCCAATGTCAACACAGAACAATGCTAGCTTTAAATATATAGACAGAATAATCATTCAAATATATATTTCATAATCCTTCATATAAAACAATATAACTGTATGCTAAAATATACTTATATAATCACAACAATATTCACATATATACAAATATAACATATCATAAATATACCAAACTACCTTTCATAATTTTTATGTAGTCAATCTCAAGATACCGCAAACAAACAAGAGGATGTTTTGCATCTACCTATTTGAATCCAATAACCATCAAAAGAGTATCACTCAATGTCATCAATCCAACCAACAAATCATTTTAACTATATATTAGGAAAAAAAAAAAAAAACACAACATAGCAAACACAAGGCCATCAACTGTTTAACCACTGCATATGAACTTTTCTTCTTTTGTTAAATCATGTTAAAATAGATCATAAAAACATAATATCAAATTAAAGAGAAATAAACTCATCCACTTATAAAATAAAACTGATATTGAACAACAAAAAACCAATCAAAGTACACTAAAAAATAAACCAACATGAAGTAAAAGCAAAAACCGACACAATGACCGATATATATTCTTGCGATAGCAACTTATCGGAGTTGGCGTTTTTGTTGGAATGAACAGAAACATACTAAACAAAAGGAAAACCTATAGAGAAACTACAAAGAAGTTTTTGATAGAATGCAAGCATCAACGTCGGCGTTAGTGTTGGCGTCGGCCTTGGCTCAGCGACGTTCTTTAGGGTAGGTGATTTGCAAAAGAGATTTTCATTGTTGCTTCTTTTCTTCGATTTAATTTATAATTTTAGTGATTAATATAAAGAAACAAGAAGAAGAATGAGAAGAAGAGGGAGAACAATATGAAGAAGAAGAATGAGAAGAAGAAGAGGAAGAAGGTGAAGAGACTCACCGTGATCATGAAGGGCCGCCAGCTGGGATTCGCCTTAGTAGCTGCGACGTGTAATATCAAAATCTGCTCCAGGATCATCCAGGACGATCTGGGATCGTCCTGGGACGATCAGTAATGAATTTGCTCCAGAATTTGCCCAGATTTGCTCCAGG
>NW_021319341.1:1807456-1811697 GCF_001605985.2 Dendrobium catenatum
CTATTGGATTGAGAAAATCTCATAGGAGATGCCCATTGATCATTCAGTTATCATGTTTAAAATTCAGTCTTCTTGATATATTTAACCTTAACTAGCTCTAAGGTAGAACTCTTCAAATTTAAACTTAATTTGTCTTAGCACACTAAGTTGGTGGTATAAGTATTCAATTCTTCCTTAATTAACATGTTTATGAATTATAATGGACCAATTGTTGACCTTGAAATTGTCAAACCCTAGGTCTAGAGAGTTGACTTGGTCAAATTGACCAAGCCAGGTCTCAAGACCCCTCCCAATCAATTCCTTGAGTCAAATCAAATTTGTTGAGCCTATGCATGGGCCCTGGGTCAACCTGGGTTGACCAGGTCAACCCAGGTTGATAGGCTCAACCCCCACTCGTCCCTTGGGCTTAGTTGACTAGGTTGACTAGGTCAACCCTTGACTTGGTCAACCCAAGTCTTAATGAGTCAATTTAACCCATTTAGGCCATTTACCCTTTTAATACTTTTGAATGCCTTCCTAATGAGCTCTCCACTCAAACTACGACCCTTTGAGCCTGATCTCTCCCCTAATTAACCCTAGATATGATCTAGGTCGTCCATCAAATGCATAGGTCTATAAATAGGGAGATTTAGGGTTAAGGAGGGATCTTTTTGCTCTTGCTCTCTCTCCAAGCACCCTCAGCCCCTGAGATTTGGTTTGAGAGCTCCTACAACCTTTCCCCACCCATTCCAAGTCAAATCTTACTGGTCAAAGTCTGCGGCGACTAGTTTTCCGGTGACCCGTGGGCTTAGGACTTTCAAAGCATTTTCTGGTCGATCCATCACATTTCAAAACATGATTTCTTCTACAACTAGGAACGTGGACAGTCTACAAGTGCAACAAGCCAGAGATCTCCCAAATCCATTAGGTATTTTTTTATAAAATTGCAAACCCTAGTTAGAAACACATAGATCTAAATAGCTTTCTATTAAGCGCATTTTAGACATCGAAAATAGGCCCCCATGAATGCTCTTCATGTATAGAGTCTCTGTTTAAAATTTTGTACAATTTTATCCAGTCGATGGGGAAAAATTCAAAAATATCCTTTAGAACTTCGGGATACGACTTTGTTCGCATGGACTTGATCTGGACCGTTGATCTCACGATCAACGGTCCGGATCGGGAAGCACTGTGGTTTCTCGCAGTCGCGCGTTCTATTTGATCGTTTATTTTTCATCATTTTTGCATGTGTAGGATGCACGAGCACTTAATTGAAGTCCTCCTAGATCTAAGGACATGACATGTTTACTATTTTTATGTACTCCTTGCATGTTTCCCTCAAGGGTTAGCCTCAAAACACTTGATTTAAACCTATAACGTAGTGACACCCTAAGGATAATAATTAATGACTCATTTAGCAAACTTATAAAAATTCTAGGAGCTAGGGTAGATCCCATATTGATACAAAACTTTCAACATTTAAACTTAGTGATATCCCAAACATTTTAGAATTTTCTAGGATTTTTTTTAAGGAGCTTTTAGACTCCTTAATTAACAAACCCTAATTTACCCATTAATTAGGCCCCGAGAACTTAAAAAAATTGTAATAAATCTAATTCAACTCATAAAATTGCCCATAATAGCTTGAATTCTCCAAAATTTGACCCTTAACCTTAGATAATTAGGCCTCCTTAGTTGGACTTCATCCGAGCATCAATTTAACTTTAACTAAAAATTATTGTTTCGCCCTTATTAGATAAAAAAAATTATTATAAATTATAAATTTTTCTCAAACACTTGGAAACACACTCCAAATTTAGCAAACTTAAAGCCTAATTACTTATCCTAAGGTCTAATATTTAATTAAAATATTAGAAACCCAAAACCTAGCCTATTTCTCTTAGCGACTTTTTTGCCCCCCTTAGCTTAGTATATAGGTAGAACCCGAGCCTCCTAAAATTCACTAATATAATTTAATCTCTAATTATTATTATCTTAAGCATTAAAATGAATCAGCAACTAAATTAACTAAAATGGATCATAATTCACTAATATTTAAAGTTTAAATAAAGTTTTCTTTTGAAACCTTCAACAAACCTGAACTTTATATAACTTGAATTAACTACCCAGCTCAGGATCTATCCTAGCCACACAGGCCTTTTCACACATGTAGAATTTTTTTCTAGGGAACCACTTTTAGACTTAGGCTAGGCTGGTGTTTAATTTTTTATTGTGTGTCGGGCTTTTCGAGATTTTACATATTTAACACCTAAAACTTTAATATTACATGCATACCACCCATAGTTCATTTTCATACCAAATATGAGTGGTAGAAATGAAATATATGAGTGGTAGGAAAGAAATATAAGTGGTATATTTGATATTGAAATAATATAGAGTGGTATGCATGTAATATTAAAGTTTTAGGTGTTAGATATGTAAATATGATGTTATAAAGTGGTATGTATGTAAATAATGATATTTTCTATAGGTGGCCATGCTCATGCAACGCTAAATAAAAGGGGGGCAATTAATAGTCATGATTTAAATACTAATGATGTTTTATGCATGCACTTTAGAAATTGCTCAGCCCCTTTAAAAAAATGAGAGCTAAATAAAAATCATAAATAATAACTGCTACAGGTGCTTTAGAGACTATTTAGTCCTTAAAAAAATTAAGAGCATAGGCAAGTGTGGCTGTAATGAGTATTTTTATTTTTATATAAACTTTTTGGGATATTTTCATTAGGATAAACTTGTAGGAGAGTCTAGAATTTACCGCTTTCTATTAATATAATCATTTATAATATTAGTTTGAGTTGTTAAAGTGTCTTTAAGTTGGGATATTATTATCCAACTTGAATTCCAAAATAATAAGACATCCTCAAGAGGGAGAGTATTCTTCCATTTGAAAGATCGAATTCGGATGGCTTTTAGATATCCAAAGAGAAAAGGTAATACCCCTTTAAGAAAAAATTGTCTCTTCATTTTGATATTCAAGCCACGATGAATCCAAGGAGTCCAAGGAGTAGAGATCCAAGGAGGCAAAGGAGAAGAAGTCCAAGAAGGCTGAAGAGCTGAAGATCCAATATCACGCTCAAAGTCATTTACGTCTTTCCTAGGTTTAGAAATCTGGGTTATTGGCAGTGGTGCCCGGCCACTTTATTTTCTGCAGACTCTAGTTTGTAATTAAGGGCAGTTTGTCTATGGTCATTTATTAATTTATTTAATTATTTTGATATATTTTATTTATAAATGATTGCCTCTAAGATTGCTTATTTTTTTTTTAATTTATTGGCGATTTGCATGCCGCTTTTGTTTTAGCTTGAATTTCATTAGGCTCTTTAAAGGCTAAAATTTTTTTCCACTCATAACTAAAAATTAAAATTTTAAGGATTAAATAATTTAGAAACTTAACGACATAGGAAATAGCCAAAATCATCCAGGGTCGCATACATATTAAATGCATTCTTCTCTCTCATTCTTATAAGACACCTCCCCGCCTGCGGGTAGAGTCCGGAAAATCTGACCTATGAAGATGAAGTGCCGGACCGGGGGATGTCTAATCTTTTCTAAAAATTATTTTTATATAAGTTTATGTTTTAAAATCTTATGCATACATGATTCATATCTTCTCAACTAGCATGCATTTCATCAGAAATAAATTTAATTAAAATTTAATTTCATTAGCTCTAAGAACATTCACCCTACATAAGTATAAAGCCACTTATGATCTCTCTAGATGTCGGCCTTAATTTCCAAAAACTAAATTATCCATCTATCTTTCATAAATGACCGGCCAGTCAACATATATAGTTTTAAATCGATTAGGTGGTTAGCTGACTCCCCAATCCAGGCCGGGGTAAGTCCAAGTTTTGCATTGTATTAGTTAGGACATGGGTGTTAGTGTTATGTGTAAAATACTAAACCTAATTTAGATTTAAGATTTAATGAAATGGTTATGTAAAACACTAAACCCATTATTTAGTCCTCTTAGATGTTAATGAAAGGGTTATGTAATTCTACTGAAATAATATTTGGCTTCTCTTATTTTGACTTGATATGTTTAAGGCATCTCAATAATTTTTTGCATTTAACACCCCTTGCATATCTTTGAGAGTGTTTTATATGCATGTGAATGTCTAAATATATTTTGAAACTAGCCCGGGGCTCTGTCTGCATGATTTTGAAATAATTTTTTTGCTGGGTGTCGGGCACAAGGTTAGGCTACACTTTTGTATTTCACTCTCTATGTTTTTGTC
>NW_021319341.1:1811797-1819608 GCF_001605985.2 Dendrobium catenatum
TTGTAAGGGTGGTCCTAATAACTAAACACCCTAATAAAACTCTAGAGGTGTATTAGATGAAAAAACCTTCGATTAAAGTTAAGTATGAATTCAAAGATTGATTATTCCACTTTATAATGACTTGGTAGCATTAAGTGACCATAAAATTGAGCAATTCATGCTTTAATATAATCCATTAAATTAATGGCATGGGCTAATTATATTATTGAACTTTCTAGCCCTTCCTTTTAAGCTTGTATTAGATTTTTGAAAAGTAAGTTAAATTCTTTAGGGTAACAAAAAAACTATTGATCATAAATTTGAAGTGAAAATATATTATTGTCCTATTCATAATAGGCTTATGAGCTCTACATGCACCTTGTAGAGAAGCAATAGTAACTCTGTGGAGCATATCCTTGCCAATGAAAAGGGGAGTGATTTGATACATAATTTATAAATTATAAAAAAAAATTACATGCATTAATGAATATCATATTTTCAACATTAAATTTAAAAATTCGGCCTAATACCTATTTTTAATTTTCTAAGTAACTTAAAATTATAATAATAAAATTCAACATTATTTTAAATAACAACTATAATATCTGAATGCCACTCAAAAGAGTAAAACAAAATACCAAAAAAAAAGAAAAAAAAAATTTATAGGTTTTGCTTGACGAATCTAAACTTCGCGTGATTGGCATGAAAATAGCTAGATCAAGAAAGGGGATATATACTCTCAACATAAATAGATTTTAGACTGATTAAACGAAACTAAGATATTTGGATCCAAATTTGTAAACACAACAATAGATTCTTTAAAAAAAATAGAATTAAGAAAGATACAACTCCTATAGGCAAATGAAGGTACCAACAATTAATCTATCTATTCCACCCTAAATTTGATAGTTATTTTCTTTTGTTAGTGATATTAGTCATTAAATGAAAAACACTATAAAAGATCATCTTGGTGTTGAATATATATGCTAAGATATCTTTTCAAATACTTGAAACAGAGCTATTCTTCAAAAGTAGACCAAATCTTCACTAATTATGACTAGACAAGATATGTAGGTAATCATACATTTGATCTTTTTATTGCTCATTTAGGTGGAAAATTTAAATTATATAGAGAAGCAAAAAAACAATCTATTATTGCTCAAAGCAATGGAGAAACATAAGTTAGGGATATACCTCATGAAATTTGTCAAGGTATATGATTTAGAGTCCACAAAAATGCCAAAATTTCTACTAAAAGACTAGTAATATTAATTAAGGCTTTGTTTGGGATTGTTTTCTTACTGCTTCTTAAAATAATTTTTTAGTTAAAAATTTTTAATTTTTGTACTTTAAAGTTATTTTAAGAAGCAATAAGAAAGCCGTCCCAAACGCAGCCTAAGATATAAAAATTAAGCTACTATCACCCTTGCTTAAAAAAAATAAAAAACTTGTCCACAATGACAGGACTAAATACATAATGATTAACAAACACTTTATAAAGGAGAAGATTACTCCATCACAATTTCAGCAAAATTGAAATGAGGATAAGTGCGAAAATCTTGAAAACAACACATTAATCTGATAATCTCTACTCCTATAATCAAACAGCAAGCCGACCTCATGCCAGCACCCACTTCCAGCTAACTCCAGCACTGGTTCAAGTTATAAATCGCCCGTCAAATAGCCGAGCTATGCAGCTCATCTTGATCTGTTGGTTATGAGCTTTGGCTACCAACCAAAAGTTCTTAGATTCAAGTCTTGTGTGTGACTTTACCTTAATTGACATAAATGTCCAAAAATAAATAAATAATAAAACTTTGTTGTGTCCTACCTTCAAGCAACCTTCTCCATGAAGAGATTATTCTGTGCAATCACCGAACAACATTCAGAGGCGAATCATAAAGCGACACATCATTTTTTTGCTATGTACAACTGATGTGTACCGCTCGGTACCGGATGATGTGACGCGCTATGATTCGCCTCTAAATCATTCAGTGACCGCATAAATAATTTCTCTCATCCATGCCAGTGATAATGTCCAACTACCACCTCCTGCCATCCTTAGCTATAGATTTTCCAAGTGCATAGTCAATTTTTTATGAATTACACTCATCAAATTCTTTATTATAATTGATCAATTGTATTTTCGTGTATGCTTTTCTCTTCCTCTTTAGAACCACTTAAGCTTCATTTGAAAACTTTCTTACTTTTTTTTTATAAAAAATTTCTTTAAAATGAAAATTTTTTTAGCTAAAAAAAATCAGTAAAAAAGCTATCACAAACAAAATTTTTATAGCTAATTTGTGCATCTAATTTATTTCTAAATCTAAGCTCACTTATTTAGTTATATTTCTCAAATAAATATTGTTCATCTTTTTCCCATTTGAATAAGAAAATTAGATTAAAAATATCGCTGAAAGAGTAATCATGAAAGAAAAGTCCAAGTAGTATTTTTCTCTTGAATTTTCTAACACGTTGGGCTAAAAAATCAAGAAACTTCTTTCAAAATGAAGAAAGTATTATTTCCCACCGCTTCCATTTTTCTTTGATCGACCATGTTAAGAAACACCAGAGATCAATAAAAGTCACTAATCTATGTATTTATTAAAGAGTAAAGATCAACCTAAGTATTTTAAATTATAGAACAGTCTATTGTTTTATATTTCTACATTATCATAGGCTTTATTTTGAACAGTTTTGATCTCTGTTTTTTTATTATTTCAAATATATATATATACAAAACAATGAGAAAAATGACCTAAATGAAGGAGAAAATAATTACATGTAGATTCTGAAGGCATCCAAACTCCAATAAAATTAAGTCATGTGACATGTGACTTGCACATAGTATCATACAAAAAATTTTTTATGCGGTCACCGAATGTCGTTCGAAAGTGAATTAAGATGTGTCTCATCAATTTGTTTTGTACTGCAGTTATGTACCGAATGATATGACGCATCCTGATTCACTTCCGAACAGTCCGATGACCATACAAAGTAATTTCTTATATTATACACACCTATATACAAATTATACACAATGAGTACAAGCCACATGGCTTGATTTCATTGGAATTCGAACGACAGTTATATCCAAACTCCGCACATGATAATTTCTCCCAACGAAGTCATAGATTTCAAATATCTCTACCACCTTATATTCTCAAGTCTCAATAATAATAATAATAATAATAAAATATTGGTTCAAATTTGCTAGTCTCATGGCTGCGTTAATAATAGGATTAATTATTCTGTGCAAACGCCAAACACCATCCGGAGACCAATCAAAATGCGCCACGCACCCCTTCACTCAGTATTGATGACTGATGACTTGACACATTCTAGTTGGTCTTCGGACACGTGTCCGGCCTCCGCACAAAATAACTTCTCCAATATTAGACAGCTAATTGGTCTAAGACCGCTTCGCCAAAAATAATTAAAATTCCTGCCTTTCGAATAATAAAAGAATAGTCCCGCACATGACCAACAACAGACCACAATTTGCGAACCCAGTAAACACCATAAGAGCTTTAGATGTGAATTTGGCTGAGGATTACTCCTTTAATAAAATAAAAAGGATTGTGCACAGATAAATAATTACACCAATTCCAATCAACAGAGATTTATACAATCTATAGAGAACTGATGTAAATTACATGCTCATGGCCCTAGAAGAGATTTGTGTCTCCCCCTCACCATCTCCTTCTGAAACATCTGAAGCCTGCAGAGAAAACCCACTTAATTTTTCTTCACAATGAACCAGTTTATAAAGATCTGCAGCATTACATGCGTTTTTAACTCTTTTAATGGCCATGATGAAAGTTTTTTTCTGCTCATAGGCTGCCATATTAAAGGACTTACCTTATTCTCAGAAAGATAACGATTCAAGGCGCCGTCCCCTCGAAGAATTTTAGCACCGCAACCTGCGCTTTCAATGGAGCCAACGGCATCCTCATCGACCACAACAGCGTCTATTCGCTCATCCCCGGTCTTTTTATCTGGAATCTGCAAGAAATTTTAAGAATCAAATGAAACTCAAGTGCATTGCACTTAGGTTTCATTTGGGACGACTTTTTTACTGCTTCTTAAAATGACTTTTTTGTAGAATTTTTTTTTTATACTAGAAAGTCGCTTTAAGAAGCAGGAAAAAAGCAGTCCCAAATGAAGCCTTAATTGCCATTAAAAAAAGAGAACTCAAATATTGCTTTTTGCAATCAACTAGGAAATTAATTCCTCCAGTGTGCTAGTTTGAAAAGATTCTCTGGGCAGACTTTAAACCAACAAGGATCCAATGTTAGTAAGGAATTTTCCAGTTTATTGAAAATCATATACTAAAAGCACAAAGGGAAGATATTCCCATTTCTTCAGCGATGCATATCTCAAAATTTACAGCCAAGATGTGTGCGATGAGGTAAGTAATTAAAAAAAAAAAGACTATTTTTCATTTTAGTTATTTAAGTGTCTTTTTAGTAGTATGCTAAAATATTAGAAATAATCTTCTTTCACTAAATTTAAATAAAAATTTGACTCTTAACAGGAAAATTGATAGTATAGTTTTCATGATTCTGAATTGTTATATGCATTATTTCTAATGAAAAACTACAATTGAATTATCATCTGCATACATTTCTTTGGAATTTCGGTTTTCATCTAAGATAACAAAATGTCGTAAAAGTTAAGAATTTCAGTTACAAAATGGAGTTGCATGATTTTGTGGATTTATTTGTCAATCTATATTAGCAACCCTATATTGAAAGACATCTACATCATACAGGCTACATATTTTTATCATTAAACAAGAAAAAAAAGGGGAAAATTTAACGCATATGAACACAAAAACGGTTGAAAAAAATACCTCATACATTGCTTCCGTGAGAATATTCTCCATGATACTTCTTAGACCTCTTGCACCAGTATTTTTGGACATTGCCTTTTTTGCAATTAGCCTAAGTGCTGTTTCTGTAAAATGCAATTTAACCTGGAAAAGAAGTTGCCTAATAAGGAAAGGAAAATATTCACATGAAACAGTAGAGCTATTATATAAATCTACAATCAGCTGGAGTAGAAGGCTTGTTTACAGTGTTCATGCCAAACATTTTTTTGTATTGTTTGCCAAGAGCATTCTTGGGTTCTGTCAAGACCTGAAAGAGATGACATATTATGCACGGGTTCAATATGGGGCGATCTCAGTAGAAACTAGTTATTAAACATTCACAGAACATTCATATATATGTATTAACACACCTATATTAATATTCTAATTTTTAGCACACGTTTATTCTAATTTATAATGTTCTCCAACTAGAAGACAACCTTAAAATGTAGCATCATAACTTAGGTACATGGAAACTCCAACTTAAATAACTTATGTTGCACCAATATGGATACGGCGACACAGATACGACACGATATGGATACGGGACACGTCAATTCTTAAAATATAGGATACGGATACGGCACAGACTCGGCATTATAATTTATAAATCATATATAAAAATTAAGAAAGCAATCAAAGCATAATATTTGAAATTACAAAAAAAAAAAAAGTAACATCATCTGTAGCCTTGTAGCTTATAATATCAAAATAAAAGTAAGCATTAAATGTCTAGTACAACAACAAAAGCATAAACATAATTTGTCTAGCACATGAAGTTTCAACTGTTCAATAGAAGGAATGATATGATTAGCTTCCTCAGTGGTTTGTCTTTGAACTTCTATATCATTTTCAATAAATATCATAGCTTCTGATTCAGGCTCATCAAGTGAAAGATTATCAATTTCTAATATTTTCATATCATCAAGAGACTCAAATCCATCTCGAAAATGAGAGAACATCGCTCCGCTTGCAACCGCGGAAGTAAATACAACGCGTTCTTTTTCGTTTTTTTTTCAACTGACACGCTTATCGGATACACATGTCCTTTTAAAATTAAACAGTATTTTAATTGGATACGGCAAAGCTTGCCGTATCGGTGCGGCAGTGCCGTATCGGTGCGGCGGTGCCGTATCGAAGGCGTATCCATGTATCAGTGTATCGGATACAGCACGCCTTCATAAATAGGTGTATTGGCGCAACATAGTAAATAACTAAAAAGCTCATATCTAACCTACCCTCTTCTGATGCAATAAAATTCCCCAACCACTTTTTGAAGAAACTGACTCACAAAAATTGTATACAAAATCTTTTGTTACTTAAAGAATGGATTATCAACAGAATTGGAGTTAATTTCTAAGCATCAAACAATATTGATGACCTGAACAAGTTGGTCCTCATTTAGAGCCGACAAGCTAACCAATATTGGAAAGCGTCCAACAAATTCAGGAATAAGGCCATATGCAATAAGATCGCTGCTTTCAACCTGCAAGAACCCTTTCAGAATTAAACAACCTAAGTCATGCAAGAGAAAAAAGAAAATGATTTTTATACGTTTCATGTTCATACCGGACTGGTCCTCTATCCTTACCGATTCTAACAAGGCTGATGTCACAATAGCGTTAGATATTCTACCGGTTCTCATATTTGCACGAACTGGTGCTCCAAAGCCTATGGAAGAATCTTGCCGTCTGTTGGACACTGAAAAGGTCAGCCAACCTTAAATCCCAATCCAAATCAAATGAGTGATTGAAGAATAATCCCAAAAAACAGAAAACAGTTTTACCTCTCTGATATAGTCTTTTCTAGATCAATAAAAGCTCCGCCACATATAAAAAGAATATCTTTTGTGTCAATCTGCAAAAGGAAGAAATTAATATATAAATTATTGTCTTCAAAATCATGATAAAGTACCTCAAGGGTATCCAAAAACACGTGTATGGTAAGCCAGACCCAAAGTATGATGTTCTTATTTGATTGTATTCAGCTTTTATAATTAGCTAGAATTTTACTTCAGCTTTGTTTGGGACGGCTTTTTTACCGCTTCTTAAAACAGCTTTCTAGTAAAAAAATAAAACTGTTATACTAAAAACCAGCTTTAAGAAGCAGTAAGAAAGTAATCGTAAACGAAGCCTTAGTTTTTACAATTGTATTTAAAAAAAAACAATCAGAAATTCAAAAATGGGTCAAATTCAAAAATGCCTTCACAACCTAGTATGTTACTGCAGAAATCTAGGATGAAGCAAAACATCTTTTTTTCAGCTTGCTCACTCCAGCAATAACATACAAATTCAACTAAGACAAAAAGTTAAGGCATATAAGTAGACATTATGTTCAGAAAGCAAATAAACAATGTCCATAATACAAGACTCAAATCTTCTAAATGATCAAGAAAGACTATTTTTTTAGGGAGCCTTATGGTACCTGTATATTGTCACCACGGGGATGTTTGCGTGCTCCCTTCTCAGGAACATTTACTATCTACAGCAAAATACATGACTTAGTTCCAGTTGGAAAGAAGAATCAAAATCTTCTAAATGAGTGCATATAAGTAGACATTATGTTCAGAAAGCAAATAAACAATGTCCATAATACAAGACTCAAATCTTCTAAATGATCAAGAAAGACTATTTTTTTAGGGAGCCTTATGGTACCTGTATATTGTCACCACGGGGATGTTTGCGTGCTCCCTTCTCAGGAACATTTACTATCTACAGCAAAATACATGACTTAGTTCCAGTTGGAAAGAAGAATCAAAATAATTTTCTATTGTGTTTGCATATAAGACATTATTCAGCATAAACATTAACCACAAAAGGCAGCAGGAAGCGTAATCAGCAAGAGGAATTTAAGATTGATGAGTTTTTTGCTAGATACTATTAATCACAAAAGGCAGCAGGAAGATCAAGGAGTTGTTCAGCAAGTCAATTCAAGGTTGCCGAGCTTTTTGCGAGGCAAT
>NW_021319341.1:1821774-1823952 GCF_001605985.2 Dendrobium catenatum
AGTATGAGGCACCGCCTCGAAATTTTTTCTTCGGTATATATATAAATACGACGCAGCCGATTCGTGTTTGTGTATTCGCGTATAGGATTAGGGCTTCCTGTGAGAATTGAAAGGCGAACTAGAGGCGAAGCCGTGAGGGAAAGAGACGAAGCCGTGAGTGCAGGAGACGAAGTCAGAAGGAGACGACGCAGGAAACGAATCCAAAAGCAATAACGGTTTCGAAAGCAGGAAACGAAGCCGAAGTTGTGAGTGCAGGAAACGTTCAGGCCTCGGTTAGGTCGGAAGAGCAGGTGAGCAGTGTTGTGGCCTTAACTTTGAGGTGTAGTAAAGAAAGCTTGAATAACTCCTGATTCGGCTTTATTTTATTCGTCCGCTCAGTACATGCTCGGTACCGCTCAGTACATACTAGGTACCGCTCAGTACATGCTCGGTACTGCTAGGTACAGCTCAGTACCGAGCCAGCACCGCTCGGTACTGAGCGGTACATGCTCGGTACCACTAGGTACACGCTCGGTACCGAGCAGTATATGCTCGGTACTGAGCGATACATGCTCGGTACCAAGCAGTATATGCTCGGTACTGAGCTGTACATGCTCGGTACTGAGCGGTACAACAAGCAGAATTTTAAAATTACTCTTATAATAAAATTTTGTTCCAGGGGCGCTGCCCCTTGACCCCGCGATCTGACCAGGCAGGTCGAACCCCGCCAAGAGGCAGCGCCCCCTTGGACCCCCGGTAGACTGGTATATTTTTGTATTCATGTTGTTTTATTATTGGTATTTGGTAGTACAAATAATTGTTAACATATGTCCTATTATTAGCATAACTAGTCGTACAAGAAGGAAAGATCCTGCATGGAAATATGAAACTCAAGTTGAAGTGTCTGGCGAAGGTGCAAAGAAGGGATATGTTTACATGAAATGTAATTTCTGTGAGAAACGCATAACTGGTGGCGTTAAGAGGTTGATGGATCATCTAGCCTGTACTCATGTCAATGTGGGACCATGTGCAAAAGTACCTGATGAGGTGAAAAATGAGTGCACAGATTATTTAAAGAAGTTTGCCACCACAAAGGAGGTTACACAAAGAAATATGGAAGAGATGATAGGAAACTCTTCTTTTTATGGATCATTACATGAAGGTTCCAGTAGTGGAAGCCATCTAGTTTCTTCTAACCGAGGCACTCGAGGTCCTATGGATAGAATTATGATAAATATTGATGACGAGGATAACATAAACACTCAGGATCTTCAGCCTCATACTGCCATAAAAGAACTCAGGAATAGGGTTTGTTTGGATATCGCTAGATTCATCTATGAAAATGGGATTCCATTTAATGTTGTTAGGAGTCCATCATGGATTAATATGTTACGATCTGTTGGAAGCTATGGAAGAGGACTACAACTTCCAAGCATGTATGAACTGAGGACTTAGATGCTGAATGAGAAGGTCAAGACAACTTCAAAAATGGTGGATGATATTAAGAAGACTTGGATTGAGACAAGAGTCACAATAATGTCAGATGGTTGGTCAGATATTCGATATAGAAGTATTATTAATTTCTTGGTCAACAATCCATATGGAATAGTTTTTTTAAAATCAGTGGATGCTTCAAGTTTTGTAAAGGATGCACAATTATTGTTTGAAATGTTGGATGAAGTTGTTAAGGAAGTGGGTGATGCTTTAGTAGTACAAGTTGTTACTGATAATGCAAGTGCATATAAAGCTGCAGTGAGAATGTTAATGGAGAAGAGGCCTCACCTTTACTGGACTCCTTGTGCTGCACATTGCATTGATTTAATGCTTGAGAGGTTGGGACAGTTGCCTCAGCATAAATCAGCCTTATTGAAGGCCAAATTCGTTAATAAGTTCATATATAATCATTCTTGGGTACTCAATTTGATGAGAAAATTCACTGACAAGGAAATTATTAGACCTGCTGTTACGAGATTTACTACTGCATATTTAACATTGCATAGATTCAAGGAGTTAAGGCAACCTTTGGAAGCTATGTTTGCTTCTGAAGAATGGGATAAAAGTTCATGGGCAAAAAAACAAAAGGAAAACAGGTAAAAAAATTGTTATGAAAGATGATTCATTTTGGCGCAGTACAAATTATGCTTTGAAGACAACAACACAATTAAGGTGCTTAGAATGGTTGATGGTGAGAGGGCCCCG
>NW_021319341.1:1824352-1853306 GCF_001605985.2 Dendrobium catenatum
ACAGTGAAGCAACTACTCATGTATATAAAAGAAAGAAACAAAGTGAGATTGGAGCTTCAAAAAAATTCAAAGATATTCTTAAATATAATGAATTATTTTTTTATACTATTATTGTTTCATTCTAGAGCTAACGAAATATTAACTGATATAGGGATAAAGGAAAAAATATTATAGATGAAGAAGAGTTTGAGGATGACTTTGACATTAATTATGAAGATTCTTCTGAAGAAAATCAAAGTGATGATGAGCCTGCATTGGGTCTTGATCCTAAAGGGATGTTTTATTTTTAAGTGAGTTTATTTTAAATCTTCTTTTCCTTAATATACTAATATTATTTTAGAACAAATCATCAAATTCACAATTGATGTAATATTTTGTTATTTTTTGACATTTTTGTCATTATTCATAATTTTAAATGGCTTTATTTTTATAATTTTTTAGGCTTACGCCTCGATTCGCCTCGAGGCTTATGCCTCGCCTTGCTTAGCCAAAACGCCTCGATTCCCGATTTCGCCTTTTAAAATGTTGATTCCCACCACTAGCCTTCATTGTTGGAATTCTAAAAAATACAAGTTTCCACCACTAACCTTTATTGTCAAATTCTAAGGAATACAGGTTCCCATCATCAGCCTTCATTACTGGAATTATGAGGAATACAGATTTCCACCACCAGCCTTCATTGCCAGAATTCTAAGGAATATTGGTCCTTCTGCTTCCTTCGTACGTCCAAGGCCGAAATGAGATTGAGCGAGAGGGCTCCCTCTTGCGTGCAACTTCCAGATTCGATCGAGCAGAAGCAAGAGAAGTCGGTCACAGGATCTCCTCTTGCTTGCATATGGAAAGAGCTGAGAGTTCCCTCTCATGAGAGTTTAAGGTCAAGACAAGAAAGAGTGCAAGACATGCACTCCTTGCGATAAGGCCAAAGGGATCAGAGGCCTTGTTAATGCAAGCAAAAAATATAGGGAGACCCCAATTTTTGCAAACATATTACAAGATTTAAACATCCTAGAAAATAATAGTAAAAACTAGGACTTTCACACTTACAACCATATATCGATACAAAAAACTTAAATAAAATTACACAACACTTGAACAAAAGACAACTTTCATATTATAAAACGAGTGTTACAAACTTTGACATAAATTCCTAAACTTGCATTTCCACAAGAAGAAAGATATAATTAGTGTTAAACTTGTGGAGAGAAGAAAGAGGTTCGAAGCCAAGACGAAGATAGGACAAGCTCACATGCTTTCCTAGAGGGAAAGGAAGCATGGAACAAGCTCGCAAGCTTTTCCAAAGAAGGAAGAAAACCCCTCAGGTTTTTTGCTCCAAAAAACTCATCATAATCTCCTCCTGATACCAAATTGAGCATTAATGAGCTAATTTTAGTAGGGGACATAGAAGCTCAACAAAATTACAACCCAAAAATTAGGCTCATGTTTTGACCCCCTTTGCCTACATCACTTGCATTGGGTTGAAGGCTGGCTCAATCAGATGGGAGGAGATTTGCTTGCCAATTGCTGAGCCGCTTCAGATTTATTTTTTTCTGCTACTGTCCTTAAAGCTTGCTGCAACCCTAAAAACATTTTTTTTTTATTGTCGTGCCTTCATTGTCGGTCATGCCTTGTGGTTGTTATCCTATCTATACTCAATACAACCTTTAATGTTGCCCTGCTTAATATAGCAGTCATTGCTACCCTTTGCCACTGCAATGTCTGAAGCTACTTTCTCCTAAAGTTTTGACCAAATGGAGACTCTATGGTGCACCAAAGGACTTGATAACTCTACTTTTTTTTGGACAAATTACCAAGCTGAGAATGACATATCTGTATTCCCCAACTTGCGGGTGAGTGTTAAAATCTCAATCATCCCTTAGCCCTTGATCCCACGAACAACATAAGGATCCAAGGGAACCTCACCTGGATCACGCTATTAAATCTCAGCTGTCCCTTGACCTTTGATCCCACAGCCAGCACGGGGATCCAATGGAGGCTCACCTAGATCACGCCAATCTCCTTCTATATATTGAGCGGCTGATTTAGGAAGGATTGTATTAAGGCAATTATACATGATTATGTATTTATTTGTTTCTTTATTAAGACATCTTGTATAAATCTATAAATAGGGATAATTTTGTGCAATAAAAAAAGCCTTTTCCCTCTCCAATTCTCTGAATTTAACAAAGTTTAAGATAAACAAATCAACATAAATAATTAGTCTAAAATAAACATGTAAACATGTCCTAAAATTATCTAGTTACGATTTTAGGACTCCGAATTCGAAATTCTCTTCTATCACCATCACTTGGAGGATTTTTATTAAAAGACTCATCATAGTTGATTGTTTCCTCGTCTCCATCGTTATTCGCTTGTGTCAAATCCTCTCAATCTAAAAAATTATTGATTTTTGGCTATTATTTTCCTTTTAATACACTACATTAAAAAATAAAAATAGAGGCATGCACCACTTTAAAAATGCCTCAAGGCATACCTCACTTGTTTGAGACTTGTGCTTCTTTTTTCCCCATGTAAGGCTATAGTCTTAAGGCACTTTGCATGCGCCTCTCTAAAGCACGCCTCAGTGTACATAACTTATTGCACATTTAAAATTGTCTCACCCATTCATCCATTAACTTTAATAGATACTCCCATTGGATCATTGATTAACTTTCTAATTTTTTAGTTGACCTAATTAGTTACTTCCCATTATGCCAATCAATAATTCAAACCATACTAAGAATAATTCTCATTAGTGCAAGAACTTCCATGCCCAAAAATGTAGAGCCATAGATTAGAATCGCTTTGGGACATTAAAGGAGTCTTTCTCACCATCCCCTCTCCTTCCTAGTTATTTTACAGGCCAGCTAACAGTCTATGAGCATTTAAACATCTTTAGTTTCAGAAAAAAATATTAAGAATGGTCTACATGCACAAGATGCAGAATGCATGAGTAATCGTTGACAGCAAAACTTTTCGAGGTGATTTCTTAACTTTATCATAATAGCGCCTTGTTAAAAAAGTTCATTTGTAAGTACTTAGGAGGATTACAAATATGAATTACTTTCTAATTGATGTGAAATATATATGGAAATAGGAATTACTTAGAAATTAATAATAAATTGTGAAGCTTTGATAATTGTAAGCTCAATGTTTCACCAAGATAAGGATCTAGAATTTCTTAGTTGCAGTTATGCTTTGGTAGCCAGTTACACAAAAGATTAACATAACAATTTAAAATAAGAGCAAAATTCGTAATAACACTAGATGCTGAATAACAAAATCCACCGTTTAATAACTAGAAAATTCACCTTCGAGTTTCCCTCTCTTTTACTCTACATAGTGGGGTTAGCGGAAGAACAACTTCAGCAATCCTAGAGATGTCACCGAATGAAAGAGGACAACTACGGTCTTGATCCACGAAAGATTAGCAGGAGGGAAAGACACGGGTGGATGTCCGATGACTCGCACAATGTCGGGAGGGTATGTGTTCTTCAATAGAAGATGTCAGGGTGAAGAGGATGTGGTCGACGTATTCATTGACGGTGTTGTCAACTTCCAGATTGAGGTCAAAGAAAGGGGATTGTAGAATATCCACTAAGCCTTGATGGTCGTAGACGAATCCATGGTCATGCTCGGGATCGGCCATCCATAGAGGAGGTAGACCGAGAGGTAGCGTACCTTCTTCCTTGGGTTGTATGTGTAGCAAGGGAATAGGGAAATAATGGAGGAGGTAGGATGGTGGGTTCGACCAAGGCTAGGGAAAGGAGATCTCTTTAGGTTTTAGATGTCAAGTGTTGGGTAAGGGAGGGAAAGGAATTAAAAGGAAAAATCTGAAATTAAATTTCAGATTTCTTATGATTGAGGGATTTGAATTTTAAAATTCAAACAAGGAGGGAAGGAGGAGAGAGAGGTGGTTTATTAGCCCCTTAATTGGAGCTCTTAATAGGGAAGGAATTAATTAGGATAGGGGGAAGAGAGGGGCCGACATATGGGAAGGGAAGAGGGGCTAATTATCTCCTTAATTGGAGCCCTTAATTTAGGAAGGAAATAATTTGACTGGAGGGGAGAGAAGGGGGCAGCCAAGGAAGGAGGTAGAGGGTGACCACATTCGATGTATGTCGACTAAAGCATTAAATGAGATTGGGAATCAAATCTGAAATTAATTTCAGATTTAGGGTAATTAGGGGAAGGTTTTCAAAAATAGATTTGTTAATCATGAAAGGTTTGAGATTCAAATTAAGAAATTTTCCAAACTAACAATAGGCTAATTTAGGAAGGTAATTAAAAGGTTATTTTGAATTTGAAATTCAAATTTATGGAGAAGAGGCTGGCGGCTATGGGGAAGGGCTTGTTAGACCATAGGTTAGGGGAGATTGGCTAGGGCTTAAGGGACCGGCAAGGAGGAGGCTGGTGGGGGAAGGTTGGGTTGTTGGCTAGGGTGGTGTGGGAAGGGGATGTGGTGGTTTATCGTGGAGGGGAGAAGGGAGCCAGTGGTATGGGTGGAGATGGAGAGGAGGCCAACGGGTTAGGAAGCAAGAAGAAGGTGGCCGACGGTGGGGAAAGGGGAAGGGGAAAAGAAAATAACAACAAATACGAACCGCAGTCGGGCAACTAATGGGTGATGCCTTCTCTTCTCTTAAGAGCTGACAAAAAAGAAGAATGACAAATGCTAGAAATTTTATTCAAATCATCATTAACCCTAATACAATGACTAAGGCCTTAATATATAGGCCTCCAAAATCAAGAAAATAAAAAAGACTTATATGTCCTCGGGGCTACAACATAAAAGATATCGCTCACAAGAGTAGAATAGTAAAACTGAAATAAACATAAAAGAAATACATATATGCATCATAAATAGAGACTCTGAATCATAGCTATCGATCTATGATTCATCCGATGGTAGACGCATCGAAATCTTATGTTGATGTTCTTATCAATAATAGGTAGCTTTTTACGTGAATTACAACTTCATTAATCCAATTGATAAATGTTATTTTTACAGAACTGTCATAACTTTATCATAATAGCTTAGTTTGGAGGATTACAAATATTAATTACTTTCCAGTAGGTAGCCTTTCGCATGAATTACAACTTCATTAATTGATGCGGACATCCGACAGTGAACATTAATCAAAGGAAGAGATGAAGATCGACGGCCGAGATCCCTCCATTTTATCTTAGTGTATTAATTCTATATTTTTTATTTAATTATGCATTTTTCATTTTTACCCTTACTTAAGAGCGTTGTCTTATGTAAGCTCAAGGGACAAAATTATTTTTTAGTTTCTTTTAAGACCTATATATAGAGGCCCTTGCTCTTATATTAGACAATGATAGATTAATAAAAAAAAAATTGTTTCTACATTTTGTTCTTAAAAGCTATGGGAGTTCTTAGGAGAGTAGAAGTCCCTATGTGAGGGCAATGAAATATCCACCAGCCGCAGGATGTGTCCAGGCTCGTGGTTGAAGTCCCTATGTGAGGGCGTCGCATCACCCGTCAGCCGCAGGATGTGTCCAGGCTCACAGTTTATATTTTTTCCCTATCTCCTTCCCTCTCTCTTTTCTCTCCTTATTCCAACTCTCGGCCACCACCTCCCCCTTCTCTCTATCGCCGGCTCCAATCCCCACTCCACTACAAGTTTTCGTTTCTCCTCCCAACACCCCCACCCCAACCGCCGGCTAGCTCAGCCTTGAACCCCACCGCCACCTAACCTTAACCTAGATCCTAGCCGCCGGCCTCCCCTAGCCTTGTTTCCAAAATTTTCCCTAGCCCTTACTCCTTTCCTTATATAGTTTTTGTAAGATTTGGAAGGATTATTAATCCAAGTTTGAAATCAAATTCAAATTTGAAATCTTTCCTAATTTAGTATAAGTTATATTTGGAAAGTTTTCAATTCTTCAATCAATCTCCTATTATAATTAAATTAAAAACATATTGTTAAATCACATCTTTAATTTAATTGGTTCTATTTACGAAACCCCTTTGAATTACTTTCCCTCCCACTCTCTCCTTGAAACTGCCGCCCCCCTCTTCATGCACAAGTTTGAATTTTCAAATTCAAAATAGCATCTTCATTACCTTCCTAAATTAATCTTTTGTTAACTTGGAAAGTTTCTAATTTGAATCCAAATAAATTTGAATTTCAAACCCTTTTTATAATCAATAGATCTAATTTAGGAAGCCCCTTCAATCCCTCCAAATCTTAAATTAATTTCAGATTTAATTACCACATCACATTTAATGCTATGATCAACATACATCGAAAGTGGACATCTTTCCTCCCTCCTTTGGCCGCCCCCTCCTCCTCCCCTTTATTGATGCAAGCAAAAATTTGGGAAAATCCCAAATTTTTGCAAGCAAAATAAAGACTCTTCGTAGGATAAGAAAATACATAAAATACTCAAAAAGACACTTTTATAATATAAAAATGACACTTACAACTCTTGACACTTACAAACAATAAATAAAGACACCTAAACTTGCATTTCAATCGTCAAGAAGAAGGATAAAGTTGGGTGGTCACTTGCGGATAGAAGAAGTAGATTAAAAGCCGAGAAGAAATGGTGGAGAAGCTCGCAAGCTTTCCTAGTCAAAGAGAGGAAGAAAAGGCATAGCTCGCAAGCTATCCAAGAAAAACCTCATGTTTCTTTCCAAAAATCAGCACACAACAACGTTTTTTAAAACATGACACTTACATATTTATAGGAGAGAAAGGGGAGACAAACAGCCACATAATAACTTAATTAAACCAATTAATTAAGGGGAAGAGGAAGGCCAAAAGACATAAAAACCACCCAAAAATCAGGCCAAATACATCCACAAACAGCCCCTAAAATCTGCACAGAAAACAACAAGGAAAGCCACGGGAAGCACAGCCAATTAAGGGGAAGAGGAAGGACAAAAGACACCACAAACAGCCCCCAAAAACTGCACAGAAAACAGGGCAAAACAGCACCCAAAATCTGCACAGGAAACAACAAAGAAAGCCACGGGAAGCACAGCCAGGAAAGCCACGGGAAAGCAGCCAGGGAAGGACTTAGAGGAGCGAAGCCAGGAAATGGGCTAAAGAGAGTTGCGGAAAAGCAACCTGGGAGAAGAAACTGAAAAGGAAGCCAGCACAGATTTTATTCACAAGGAATAAATCAAAGAGACACAAGAATGGGAAGAGGTAGCATAGGGGAGGAAATCAAAGAGTCAAAGGCAAGTGGGAATGAACCTAATTAAAGCCAAATTATGAGCTGACTAAGTAGTGGGAAAGCATTTATGAGCTGATTTTTAGTAGAGATAAAGAAACTCAAAAAAGAAATACAACCCAACTTGTTTTGACCACCCCCCCTGCCTACATCATCTATCCTAATGATTTTCTTCCTAATTAAAGGCCCCAATTAAAGAGAAAATTAATTCCTCTATTTTCTTGTTTGAATTTCAAATTCAAATCCATTAATTAAGAAAAATTTGAGATGAAATATTAGATCTTTAATTTTTATTACACTCCCCCTCCGTTCTACATCATTAATCCAACTGATAAATGTTTCTTTTACAGAACTGTCAGAAGTCAATCTTTACAAGAAAGAAAAAAAGCTTTCCAAATACCAGTAAAACATTTTTCAAGGAAGCTAGGCCTTAAAAAGTTCTCCTTCAAGGGTTTAGCGATTCTCAAGTAACCAGTGCTTCAAAAATCAAAATCAGGAGTTGCAAGCTTCAAACACCCTATGAAATAGGCTATTCTTTGGTTTGCATCTGAATAAAGTTTTTTTTTAGCCTCGTTAGGAAACCGCATATATTGTTCTGATTAATATAATACTCTTGAGTAAATCGCTGGGATATATTTATTGAATTTTAGATAATGGTAGAATATCGCCAGTTGAGAATAGGAAAATAAAATTATGCATTCAAAACAACGCAGAACAGCTTTCAAGATTTCTCCTAATTTTGGAGGAAATAAAATAAAATACACTTCAGAAACAGATAAAAACGAACCAACAAAAATAGTTCCAAAGAGTACCATAAATCGACACTCTTCAGATTTTTCAAACTGATAAATCAAAATATCTCAACAATATTTTGGGAACTACATGAGAATCCAGTCAGATATACTGAAGAGATTAAAATGAAATCAATATAAAACAATTTGCTGCCATATTGTCTTATGGATGCTATTACACAGCATATTCTCTAGAACGAGTGAAAAATAGAAAGCTCAAAGAGGTAGAACTTTCAAAAAAGAACCAATTTTACTTATTAGCATATAAAATTATGCAATCAAGCAGACATAAAAGAATAGAATAGCATCAACTCTTAGAATAAAAAACGGAATTTGATTACTTACAGTTCCTTCAAGCATTTTCAGTAATGCTTGCTGCACGCCTTCACCGGATACATCTCTACTAATATTTAGACTCTCAGCCTGCATATTAAAGAACCACTGCAGGAATTGACACCATCTAAATGATAATATATGTTGAAGTACTTGCTTGGTAAATCACAATACCTTCTTAGTAATTTTATCAACTTCGTCTATGTACACAATACCCTGCTGTGCAGCTTGCACGTTGAAGTCAGCAACCTAGAGACAACGAAATAAGATGCAGGCACATAATTAAACGAGGGAGTGGGTCCAGTAAATGCAGGATAGAATAAATATCGTGATTTTATGATTGATGAACTCCATAATGAACGCGCTCTTAGAAATTATGCTTATTTAAATTATTTCAAGAACAATATTTAAATTATCAAATATGCAACAAGTGCAATAATAGCCTCGCACAATCTAGTATAAATAATGCATTCAGAAGTTAGACCCATGGGTTAATTACATCAATGAATGGAAACCAGTTTTTTACTGCAAGTGAAATCAAGTTATCTTGATATTTTCACTATTCCAAGGATTTAGCTAGATGGAAATTATACAATACGAACTGAAATTTAATGTAAGTATGATTTTATAAAAGAAAATCCAATGCACCTAGAATGGGTTCTAAGCCCATATGGGCAGAGTACAAGCTTCAAAAATGTTTTAAAAGATATATTATCAGCCTTGCTAATCTTGTTAAGCTGCATCAGATAAGCTAAGATGAAAGCTATCTCACAGTTTTGTCAAAAGCACACTTTGAAGTACGCTTCAAAAGCCAATAGCAGCAATACAATCCAGGGATGAAGCAGATCCATATCACTAGTTGGTTGGTTGGTTGGTTGCAGAGAGCGCATAGCACGCCGTCAAGCACAAAAATGCATGCTAGAAGAGCATGTGAGTAGCGCTAATGAGTTTCGCTACAACCATGGCTTTCATTAGATCCCAATTCAGACAACAATTTATTAAGATCAATTAAAAGGGAGGGAGAAAATTAGGGCTGGTATTGCCATAACTATGATATGGCCTTGAATTAAAATGCACCAAAGGGTTGAATTGGCTGTAAAATTGGTCCATATATATTATAGGTCATGGTAGTATAAGCAGTAGAATGTAAGTTAGATGGTGGAGAGAATAAGGCAAACCAATCAAACTAAAGCAATCCTTGGACGATAGCATGTGGATGGGATTATAAAATTTGTTTGTGATAGGATATTTTGGGGCTGTGAAATCACTTGTAGATGTTAGAGAATTGATTATAGAAGCAATCAAAATATTATATAATAGTATCAGAGTCAGGTTTGGAGACAATTCAAGATTATCCGGTTGTTAAAGTCGGCCAAGATTAACTCTTTTTGGACTCATAACTTGGTTGGATCCAAAGGAAGTCAATATGAATAACCTCCAACATTAGGGGACGGCCAAGTAGGGTGCCAAATCAACCAAAACTGTCGCATCAGCAATTATCCTAAAAATAAGAGGTTAGCCACTCCCTCATCCACACAAGCACCAACTACCCCTACAAACATGGAACCACCTATATTTTATGCATTCTTGAAATTCCAAAATTTAACATCAAACTATTACAATACTATTAAAGTTTCGTTAATTCCTATGCATAATAGAAAGGATTATAAATTATAATTTACAAGTTCACATTGGAAGTTTGCTTTAAAATTAGGCATGAGTTTCTTTTCAATTTAATATCAAGTTCTAAGTTATTTTTTAAATAATTCATATTTTATAATTGATTTTGAATGCATTACATTTGTTTACAATTCTTACTTGATATGATTTAAGTTTAACTAAAAAAATATGTCATATATGTATAATATATATAAAAATATCCTCTAAAATTTCAAGAAATATTAATGAAATAAGTGCTGTTCAGCAAGTCAACCAGAATATTAATGTTAACTAAATATCCTAAATACTTCCAGTTTTCCAGTATTCAAAATAATTTTCAACAATTTAAAATCAAATAAAAAGAACAAAATAATATTCATGTGGGAAGTCCATAGATCATACCGCAAGTAACTTGTACAATATTGACTCAACATCCTCCCCAACATAGCCTGCCTGGGAAATTTTGCTAGCATTAAATCTTCTAAGTAGAGAATAAAAAGAAAAGGCAAGAGCAACAAAATTATCTAGGAGAAATGCAAAAAGATTTGAAGACAAACAAATTCTTCAGTGGTGCTTGCTCCATTTATTATATATATAAAAAGAGCTACGAATTCTACTTAACCAATAAAAAAAACAATCATTTAGCGAAGCTATAGCTGCTATAGTTAATGACCAAGAATGAAACTAAATCTGCATGTTGTATAAGCAAGCTGAGCTACAAATGGAATATATAACAAAATAATAAGATCACTCTTGATATCAGTTTGCATATGCAATAAACATTAAAAAAAAACAATAGGTAACACTGGCAGTTTATAAAATGTTGGGAAATCAAACATACAAATCCAAACAAGATAATATGCAAGGGTGTCCAGTGATTTTTTTGTAGAAAAGGAAGTACAATCAACTTCGTCATCATCATCATTAGCATTCTAGCAACTATTCAGGTCAGCTTTAAAAATCAACATTCTTCATTCATTCTTTAATTTGTGCTAGTCCTTGTTTTTTCAATAATTTAGATTATTATCTTATCCATCTATGATCCACTTTTTATTTCAGCACTTGACAATCATATGCACTTGATAGACCAGCCAATTTGATTGGGAGGGAATTAAGAAGTTTCCTAATCAAGAGGAAGCTATTTAGGAAGGTTCTTAATCAAAGAGGAATTATTTATAAAAAATTTAATTACAATTAGGAGAAAATTATTTATGGCAAGAGATCTAATTTGAATTCTGATTTGGAGGGGATTAAATTACGAGATGTTTCCTAAATAAAAATGGCATATTTGAGAACTGATTTGGAGGGGATTAATTAGGAGATGTTTTCTAATTAAAGAGGGATGATTTGGGGGCTAATTTAAGAAGGAATTGAGGGAGGGCTGTTTTTAAATTTGTTGCTTATTGCTTGTTATAAGTAGTAAGATTTATGTTATGTTTTGCATGAATAATTTTGTGAGCGTTTGTTGTCCATTGTTTTTGTGATGAATCCTAGCGGCATCTAGGGTTTGAGAGAGGTGGTCCTCCTCTCAAAAGAGGACCATTATATCTTGTTTGTTCGTATTTCCTTTCTTATCAATAAGAATTTGTTGTTTCTTGAATTTGTATTGGTTCGTTGGTTGTTTTTTCTACCAAGGCATATCAAATTGGTATCAGAGCACTTTTTTGGGACCTGTGGCAGCAAAGGTGGAGGCGTTGGAAAGGAAGATAGAGCAACTCACATCGGATGTGAAGAAACCTAACAAATATTTGACCGGAATCCCCTTGGCCGAATCTAAGGGAAAGGAGATCGGGAGGAGTTCGATGAGGGATGATTGGGAGATTAAAATTTTGGGGGAAGAAGATGATATGTCACCTTTGGAGCCACTTCCAAGGAGGGGAAAGGGTGAAAGAGTGGAATTTTTGGTGGAGCTGTAGAGTTTAGAATGAGAAGAAGATGGGGAGAAGATAGAAGCACCAAACATGATTCAGCCACTCCTACAATAGTATCGAGAGGTATTCCAACAAGTTCAGGAGTTGCCTCCTCCACGAGAACACTAGCATGCTATCATTTTGAAAGAAGAAGTCTCACATATCAATGTTCATCCATACCGTTCTCCCTAACTCCAGAAGGAGGAGATCGAGAGATTGATCAGGGAGATAATAGAGGCAGGGATCATTCAACTCAGTGACAGTCCTTTTTTCAGTCCATTGCTTCAACAACAGTTTCCTACTTTCCTTTATTCCACCTTGAGGACAAGGTGGCACTTTGGGAGAGGAGTATTGATGGACCGACCGATTTGATTGGAAGGGAATCATGAAGTTTCCTAATTAAGAGGAAGCTATTTATGAAGGTTTTTAATCAAAGGGGAATTATTTAGGAAAATTTTAATTACAATTAGAGAGAATTATCTAGAGCAAGAGATCTAATTTGAACTCAGATTTGTAGGGGATTAATTAGAAGATGTTTCTTAATTAAAAAGGGCTGATTTAGAGGGAATTAATTACAAGATGTTTCCTAATTGGAGAGGGCAGATTTGGGGTGGATTTAAGAAGGAATTGAGAGAGGGCTGTCTTGAAATTTGTTGCTTATTGTTTGCTACAATTAGTAGGCTTTATGGTATGTTTTGTATGGAGAACTTAGTAAGTGTTTGTTGTCCACTATTTTTGTGAGGAATCCTAGCGGTGTCTAGGGTTTGGGAGAGACAGGCCTCCTCTCAAAAGAGGACAATTGTATCTTGTTTGTTCAGTTCCTTTCGTATCAATAAAAATCTGTTGTTTGCTGAATTTGTATTGGTTCATTGGTTGTTTTTGACACCAAGGCATATAGCACCCTTGGCCTTAAACGATGCATGCATCCATAGCAAATACCATGGCTATGTCAATGTAATAGATATACTTGTGAGGATCCAGCAACCAACATTTCAAACTACAACGCTCTATGCATAAACTTAAGCATAAAACTGATTAAATTCATCCAACTTCGTACCTGCACATGTATAATTTTGTCATTCAAGCTCATTGTTAGCATCAAAATAAGAAAATTATTAATAAAGTTCATTCGGCAAATTGTCTGATAGAAGTTAGAAAATGAGAGAATTATAACATAAGTACTTCGCAAAAAGAAATGGATATTTAGATCCCTAAATTTTAAAACTAAGATTTCAAAACACAATAACTAGAGAACACCAGAAAGGTTTCTTTCAGAGTTTCAAATACTAACGTTGGTGATGAATATCACCAACATAAGAGAGCAGATAACACAAAATATGTCAATATCGATTATACCTAAGAACATATATTTTACCTGAGTCAAAGTTGTTGCATCTGCAATGACAAAAGGTACATTCACAAACCGTGCCAATGTTTTTGCAAGTAATGTCTTCCCTGTTCTTGGAAAGAATGAGCCAATAATCACAAAACCATTAGCATCAAAAGGTCAAAATATAAATCACAATCTTCCATCTATGAGAAAAGAGAAAAAAAGTGCAAAATTATATATATATATATATATATGTGTGTGTGTTTGTGTGTGTGTTAAATAAGTTTGACCTGAGCCAGTAGGACCCATCAAGAGTACATTGCTCTTCTCAAGTTCCACATTATCATTATCATCATCAACAGTTTCTCTATCACAACTTCCGGAATTTCCTCCAGACCTGAATGTTTGAAGCATGTTAAGAAAGCCAACCAAAAAATAAGAGTTCCAGGGATTTCTAATAACTTGAGAAAAATACTGGAGTGGAATGAAGCATAAATCACGCGTATAAGATGAGCAATAGATAAAGAAATACAAAAAAACAGAAACCAAGTGAATCATATGGTCTAGTGAAAGGCTGAAAACTAACCCTTTCGGCAATGCTGTAAAGTGTATTCTTTTGTAGTGATTGTAAACAGCAACAGATAGTACCTGCACTTAGCTCTTATGGCATTATAAAACCATGAACACAAGAAGCTGCCTAAAGCAAGTTAATAAAAAAACCCACTTAGATTATATAATTTATCAACTCATTCCACCACAGTTACAATACCAAGTACAAGCAAAGGAATAATACAAGCGAGATAAGCAAGTATCTTTTTTGAAAATAGTACATAAAACTCATAAGAATTTATCATATTACGAACATCAATAATGTTGATTTCTAAAAGAAAAAAGTATTAACAAAAGTGTTGGCATTGTGTAATCTAGTTATGGAAATTTCAAGCATAATGCTGCAGAGGCAAGGCGTGGAAGAAATAAATAAGAGATATACTCTGGATATGGATTCTAGGAATCACTCGAAAGAGGAGAAAGTTCACAGGACAAATGTTTCTTAGATTCAATCCAATGGAAATAAGAAACCTATTCATTACTGGCATTTTCAAAATTATAGCTACATATAGATTCTGGTAAGTCCTATTGTTGCACCTTTTTTTTGTCTATTATAGGCAAGTTTTCATTGGACTGCCCCAATATGGATGTCATTCAAAAATTATTGTCAAACCTACACTTTATAAGTAATTATTTTGTTGGATTGATTGACTCTTGTCACATCATTATAAGACTTTATCAAACCACATACAACACTACACTAGCCATACTTAATATGTCAGTAACATTTCGATACATATGCTTAATGGTCTCTCTATTTTGATACATCAATAGAACTCCAATAACACATCTAGGTTGTTTTCTCAACTTCAATTGCATTTCTTCAACCAATCCAATTTATACATTTTGGATTCCATCTTTGGTAAACCATTACAAATGAATGTCGTTACTGCTTGATTTTTTAGGCCTTCTATAGCTCGAGTTCTAGCTAAAATGAACATTACATCATCATTGGAAAATAAAGTGTGGATTGGATCAGAGTCTTCTAGTTATTAGTTGAAGGTGATTTTTTAAGGTAGTTTTTTAAGGTGTCCCCAATATTGTTCTTTCTGCAAAAATTTGAACACGTCTTAGTAAGTTTCAAAGTGCATCTGAATTTGAGAAAATCAAATATTCAATAGCAAGAGCTTCACTAAATGGTCATCCTTCATTATTTCCATAATGGTTACTGTTCATCCATCACCACTTCAAATTTGTGCTCAAAATTTGGAATCAATTGATGCCCCTCACGATCACAAACCTATAGTGCCTACTCCTGCTAGCCCTAAAGACGTGGCTTCTAAATCTTTCGCTAACAAAAGAATAGTTTGTACTCTCCAGTTAAGGCTATTCCCCCTCTTCATACAAGACTCGGATGATCATGATGCTCACAAACAGATAATTTTGATGGAAGTAGTATGAGTGATAATATTCAGATTGATTGATGTTCCACATCCTATTTACGACACAGGGTCACAATTAGAAGAAAATACATCGTCATTCTCAAGCTTTCACGAGACTTCAAGCAAGAAAATCCAATTGAATTGCTATTTACCTTAATTGTTTTCCAATAGTATTGGATGTTTCAAGCATTCACTCCAAACTTATGTGCTCCGCATTTGTATTTTCTTTTTTACTCGGGCAATTCAAGTTAATTGCCTCTAATGTACTCTCACCATTTTTCATATAATATTATATTTTAAAAAAAACTGGTAATCATAATCATTAAGAAACTATTAATCATGACCATCATTCTCCAACTTTCACTAGGCTTCAAGCAAAGCAATTCAATTGAGATGTTATTCTCCTTTGTTGTTTTCCAATAGTATTGTTCACTCCATACTTTGTTTTATTTCCATACTTTGTTTTATTTCTAGAGATCATTTTTTTTTTCTTGTTGTTGTTGGCATATGTGAGATGTAATTATCTTATTTATATCCATCAAACAAATCAATATTTATATCTTCTTGTTGCAAATCAGATGGTTTGGGTCATCATCCACAAATCATTCATCATTTGATGACATATTATCATATAATCAGAGATCCTCATTATCCTTCAAAAAAAAATTTTTTTACTTCTATACTTTAATTTCTTGTTGTTCATGATGTACACCAAGGAGATCATCTTTAAGGTCATCAAACAATCTCTCCTTTTCATGTGAATTTGATTATATATGCTCCAATTCCATTCACATCCATATAAGGAGCATAAGTCCCAATATCTTAACAACAAAATGCTGTAGCTTTGGAGTACCATCACCAAACTAAATATAACATTCAACTACATTAAAAAAAAAAAAGGTTAAAACTACTAATTTAGATTTTGGAGGGTCCTTATTTCAATGAAGATATTAAATATTAAAAATTATTTAAAGAATATTTTGAAATTATAATTTTAGCTTGTATCAAAAAAAAATCTCTTTATTTCTAACTGGTACAAGTTTCATATTAGTATTTACCTTCTCAGGTAAGTCAGCAATCAACATATCCATACAATGGTACAGTCCCAACTTGAACTCATGATTGATTGACTTGTTCTCGACATACTAGAATTGAGGATTAAGATAATACCCTCCAACATACAAATTTACATGGAGTTTAAACTCCCACATCGGATCAATGATATCCCAAATCTCCCTATAGTTAGTCTCATCTCCTCTTAAGTTATGTGCTATCAACTCATTGACCTCATCCATTACATTATAAATGAAGCCCATAGCAAGCTTTTTCTCTACATCTACTATCCTCAAAATATGAACCAATGACTTTGATATTGTAATTGCATATGTGACAATGTGACATTCAATTAGAATCTCTCATTCAAAATAATCTTTTTTTACTTCTTTCACTTAGCTTTCGAGCCCAAGCATAATTAAGCCATTGAGTGGAAATAAACATAATCTCCAACAATTGCCTAGCTTCCATCATGCTTTGTTGCATCAAATAAGCTACATCAAATTTAGTTGCAGCTAGGCATAGGAGTTCTTTTTTAGAAAAGGATATAGCATTTTTTTTGCTAAGACAAGTCACTAAGCTTTTCAATAATGAGATATATGTAGTGTGTGGCATAAGGCATCCAATATAAATATTTTCTCTTCATCAATTTGATCCCTGTTGTAATGTAGAATTAAATGCGTAGAAAATTATGCAATGTTGAAATTAAACGCCTTTTAAATTAAAACAACAATAATTAAGTTTACTTTTAGCAATTTAAACAAATCTTGAAAACAAAAAAGAAGGTGATTTAAGCTTAGGCCAAATTACATGATAAGAGTTAGAATCATGAATAATCAGTTCCAATCAAGCTTAGCATATCATGGGAGATTTTCAAAGAAAATTCCTAATTTAACATTTAGACTAGTCACAAATGGGATCCACTCACTCACACTCTTGATGTTTAGTTAAGCGGAGACAAATTGCACAATCTTTATGATGCCACAATAAAGGGAAAACTTAGAAGAGAAAAGATTTGGAGGAGAGTTCACTGTTGTCAGGGTTCGGAAGTTAGTCACCACTGGACGGGAGGGTGTTGTTGATCAATAGCGGTGACAAGGGAGAAGAGAATCCTCTCTACGTAGTCTTCAACGGATTGGTTGTCGGCGAAGTCGATGTCGAAGAATGGAGACCGGAGAATGTTGATGGACCCTTGGTCGTTGAATATGAAGACGTGATCTTGTTCAAGATCCGCCATACATGAGTGGACAGCAGCTATGGGATGCAGGAAGTTCTTGGACAGCAAAGGGTGGTTTTCCGGCAAGCAAGGAAGCAAGTTAATCTTGCTGAAATCCCTGGAAAGCAGGGAAAATTTTTCAAACGGAAATTCTGGACAGCACTTCTCCTATTATAGAAATCTGGACGGCAAACGCGGGGAGGTTTTGGACAGCAATCGGAGGGGTTGAAAGCAGCGGCACAACTGATTTAACCTTGCTAGAATTTCAGGACAGCAACATAGAACGCCCCGAAAATTTGGACAGCAGACTTGGAGTCAAGATTTTAGGCGTAGGAGGTGGGTGGGGGCCGGCCAAGAGTTAGGGGAAGGGGTTCTCTTATTGTTAGTTCAGATTTTGGTGGAGGTAGGGGAGGGAGATTTGAATTTAAAATTCCCTAAATTAAATGGGAAGGGAGGGAAGTGGGCGTCGTCCATTTAAGTCTTGATTAGGGCTTTGTTTTGGGTAAGATGGAAGAGAGGAGGAGAGAGGAGAGGGAGCGGCTATTACCTCCTTAATTGGAATTCCAATTGGGGAAGGAAATAATTAATAGAGAGGGAGAGAGGGGAGGGGCCGGCGGCATGCATGGGAGGGGGATTTGATTAGGGGTTTAAGATTCTTGCCAAACATAGAATCCTAATTAAGGAAAAGGAGAATTAGAGTAAATCTCTAATTAAATTTAGATGGAGGGAATTAAGAAAAACTTCCTAATATAATTCCTCTTATTTATGGATTGTGGGGTTTTGACCGGCAGTTATGGAGGAAGGAGATACAGGGTTTTGGGAAAGAGAGGAGCCACGAACCCGAATACTTCTTGCGATTGGTGGGTGATACATTGCCCTAACCTAGGAACTTTAAACACTCTCAAATGCTCTCAAATCTCCAAGACACAATGCAAAAATTTTTTGTAAAAACATTCATCATCCCCTCAAAAGATGAGGCAGCTTTAAATAGCCAACATACAATGAAGGAAACAAAAGACAAACATGCCCCTATGGCTTACATAAGACTACTCCCTCAAGTGAGGGTACAAATGGAAAATATGTAGAAAAAAACTCAATACAAACATAATAATAAATCTAATGCAACTGATGACTCAAAAGTAAAGCAGTGCAATCGTGACAGTAGATCATCAGCCCCGTCTCTGATAAACTCTCCATGGTCAGATGTCCTCATCATGCTGCCCTATAAACACTAGTATTATCTGTCACAACACGTAACACCAAATGTTCTCCAATCTCATCTACCACTAAATCAAACAGAACAAAGAAATTATCTATATAGTGTATCCTTCACCTGATCAAATATTTTTATAGATTTTAAGAAAATAGTTCCATATGAACTATTTAGTAAAATGTTAATCAAACTTCTATCCTTAATATCAGACCAATCATCAAATATGATTGCTAATTTCCTAAATGACTTTCTTCAAATTGCATCCTTTTTCAAAAATAAAGTTCTCATACATGGATGGGGTTTCAAGGCTCGAACATAAGCACCTTTGGAATATATTATAATGAAAGAAGAAGGGAAGGTTGCTGCATCGAATGGAATGCATTCTCATAAAAATTAAAAAAAAATCTTCCAATGTCCATTTAAACACGTCTTCATGCCTTTCTGGCATTTTTCGAACACATTTTATGTCATGCAAATGATCTCTCTCCAAAATTCTTATCATCCTCCAAATTTACCATAAAGTGATTCAATGGATCTCTTGCGCCTCTACTTCATATTGGTGGCAATGATGATGTGGAGTCACTAGCACTATGCTCACTCCAATAAAAAGAGTCGATGTCAACTCTATCATCAAACTATTACTGTCAAATACTTTAACATCGTTGACTTGTTCACATATGAACATATCTCTTCTTTCACTACTTTTGGCACTTAGGCACATGATATAGCATTTTTTTGTGAGCCAGAGAAGTGTTCCTTCATCCTTATAACACCCCTTTCAACTAACTTACCATAATAATTGCACTTCAAATAAAGGCATGTTTTGTCATTTCCTCCCATGTTGACTTGCATACTAACAATTTCTTATAAAATCCTATAATGAAAATTTTGATTCAAACAAATTTTGAAAACGTGATAACATTTAAAGAAATAAAAACCTTAATTAAATCAAGCAAAGAAACTATATCAATCAAAGAAGAAATTTAGGGTTTAGCGATTATCATCTGCTAGATAAAAAATTTGGTCGGGGAAGTAGAGATCCATGTGGAAGAAGTGAACTTCGCAAGGAGTAGGGGGAGATGGTACCAACGGCGCCAGACGTGACAGTGCTAGAGATGGTTAGCAGCAGTGTTGATAGGGCAAAGAAAGTTTTGGTCGCTCGATCTCCGTGGGCTTGTATGCATATGGGAGGGTAAGTAAGAGAGGTTTAGAATTAGTTATAATTAATGTTATTTACATTTTTTTAAAATCCTAATACTAAGAGGCACGCGCCTCATGTAAAATGAGGTGAGGCGCACCTCACCTTCCTTGTAAATTTTACACCCGTATGGCAACTTGCATTATGATTCAACTTCAATACAGTTTGCAATTTATATTTCATCGCAACTCAAGATTTTTGTTTCTCACATATGTGCAACCTAAGGTTTGCATTACTATTACTTCAAGATTTTACAAGATTTCGTTATCATTATCCTATTGTTCCAGGTGGTTGCGGATGATATGCATCCAAGGTAGCTCCTTCCACTACTAACTTGAAATTTCTGATAAAATCAAGATTTGAATTTTGAGATTATCTGGAATTCAACTGACTTTGTGTCAACCATATATATTCACCTTAGGATTCTATAAATAGTTATATGAGCCATGAAAAATTATACAATTATTTATTCAATAAAATTTCATATCCTAGTTTTCAATCATGTGCATGCAAGTTGCCTGTGCGATTCCTTAAAAGTACAGAAAAAAGAATAGTTAAAGAATTATGGGCGAAGCAATCTCGTATTGGCTTTAGACCTTGATTTTCTTTAATTTGGTGAACCTTTTCATTTATAATCTTGTATACTTTTGTTTCTAAATATTTTGTTGTTGAACTTTCTAAAGTTCTTTGATTTTAATCAAAGTCAATAAGCTAAGAGTTCAATTTTGCTATTAAAGTTCAATTGCTCGTTGATTTATGTAGCCTGAGTTTCCCAGTTGATTTCTTCATAAATTAATTTCACTTAATTGTTCCAATATTGTTGGTGTTAAATTCTATATTTTCTAGTTTGCAGCTAGCAAAATTGAATATTTGTGTAATTAGTGATCATTAATTTATGAATCTAAAATTTTGTAGTCTGGTTAATATTTATTGCATCATTCTAGCTGCAATTAAAAATCAAAACTAAAAATTATATTGCATTAAATTGGCATCAGACTTTATGGTTACATCAATATGCCAACTAAATGTAAGACTCATTAATTGCATTATTAAGAAAAATAATAACTAATGCAATTTAATAGAATCAGATAAGTTATAGTTTTAAATGAACAAACCATAATTATTGTGAGGTTCAAAATTACATTCCTACATTCAATAAAGGTATGATCTTAAAAAAAAATTTAATGCAGGTCAATAGTTTGCAAGATTTTTTGAATATTATCAACTAGTTGATTTTTAAAATGTTGAAATTGCTGATATAAAATTAGTGGTACAAGCTCAAAATATAATATGCCAAGACTTACTATTACTTATTTTGTCTTCACAATATTTACTTCTTTATAAAATTCATAAGGTACCTCAACATATAATATCAAATTAGTATAAACTGTTCAATAACCGCAACAAAGATAACATTTGTATCATTATGAACTTCCTCTCTTTATGGAAGACGTTTCTTGTAGTGGGAATTTGGATATATAATGATGAGGAGAGGAAGTTATTTAGTCGCTATATGTAGCATACTCCCTTCAGTCTTCCATTTTTTTCTATTCTCGACAATGAATAATTATGAATAACTTCTCCTAAATATATGCTAAACACAAACATCATCAGAAGTAATTATTTAGAAAAATTAGGATTACCCACCACATCCAGCAATGCCATCTAAATCGAAGCAATAGTTAGACTCCAATACAAAGAAATAGAGTTCATAATAAATCCCCTCATCTTCTCCTCATCCAATATGCATCAAAACAATAATTTGTGATTAACCTGAAACCCTGAACGTCTTGTAAATCCCATAATAGCATTATCTAACATTATTTTTAGTTTTTTCATAATATGATTTCGAATGTTTTCTGCAGACCAAAAAGAATCTGAAGTGATCATACTTGAAGTTAATACAGATCAAACCCCAAGTCTCAAATCAATAAGCAAACAAGAAATTTGATGTTCTGTCACGAAGTTCATGTTTGTGTTCTTAGAACATCTCCAACCGAAAATCTCATTTTTCACTCCAAAATGCTGTGAAACTACAAAATGCCGCGATTCATCTCCAATCTAACTCCACTTTTCACACTTTTGCAGGTTATGGTGGGTCTCTTTTTTCCTGCGGCAAGTTCGGTAGAAAGGTAAAAATGGCGGAGATGAACAGCGCAACGCCAATATTGGCGTCCCACTGTTCACCCGCAGCTAAATAGCGGGAAATTTGCGGTTCCGCTGGAGCTGGCCAGGGACGCCATTCAAGCCCTTGGAGTTCGATTGGAGAAGCAATTTGTAATATCCAAAATAAAGTGAAGGGCAGCACGGAACACTGCATAGGGCTTTCCCGTGCTTCCCCAATACCAAACTTATCTATGTTCCAAATTGCAATACAGCAAGAAAAGGAAAAGAAATCACAATAACTTATATTCGCCTCACTCAAAGATAGTAAATTTAATGAATTCCCTAGTCCTAGCAGAGTGTAAAAAACGATACCTTTTTAGCTCTTTCCTGACCAATCACAAATTTATCAAGCCCTTTGCAAATCTCTTTGGGCGTTGGCAAATCCTTTCCCAAATTTGAACCGCCCCAACCATCCTTAAATCCACCTCCTCCATCCCCGGCCGCTCCTCCACTACCTCCCCCGCTGATGCTTGCCACCCTCACCACGTTCAAATTTGGTGGGAACGGAGGTTCTGGCGGGACCTGCATCGACAGTCCTTTACTCTGCGGCGGCCAATCCTCAGGCGGATCCCCACCAACGTACGAAGTCCTCAGCGCATCCCAGAATGAAAAACGATCTTCCTCCTCCTCTCCAATCCCTCCGCCATCCCTTTCTTTCAGCCGGCCAATCTCGACAAAGGTGCCCTGGAGCGGAACGATCTTGTTAGGGCGGAAGTAGAAGGCAGTCCGGCAGTTAGGGCAGAGCTTAACGGCTTGGTATCCACCGCGGTCCCCGGCGCCAGCGATGGATGGCGGGGAACGGTTGGAGAACAGAAGCTCCATATAGCCGAGGCAGCGCGGGCAGTTGGCCTCGGCGCGTATTCGGCGGGTCTGAAAGTCGTCCGATCCTCCGAAGTACCACTTGTGCCGCTCTTGTCGGAGGAGAAGCCCCGGTGCATCGCGCCGACGGTTTCCAGCGGCGGGGACTTCAAGACCGCCGTTACTTCGTGTGCAAATTGGGGAACGATGCGAGGATAAGGAGTTGCTTACAAAATCAGCGGCTACTGCACTGGCCGTACTTCTGGTAGCGCCTGCGGTGGCCTCTCGGAGCTTCATCCATCGGAGAATTCCTGACATCTTACGGCGGTCCGCAAGAGAGCGAGGGAGAAGGTGGAAAGGAGAAACGGAATGTCTAAGAGTGCCCGGGAGGTGAGAAATATATAATACAGGGATAGAATGCTTCGGGGGCTGAGAGGTGTCTGTGGGCGATGGTCTGTAGCCGTTCGTGTAGCGGAAGTGTGACCGGTCCGCAGGACGAGAGGCTGCTGGAGGTTGAGTGTAGTTCACTAGTAAGGTTTTTATTTTTATTTTTTGGTTTTTTTCGGAAGAGTTTGGATGTTGTCCGGTCAAGATTAATTAAATTTAAATTGGTCTATTGTCCAAATTTGCATTACTTTCATTATCATTCGTATTTTGATGCTTCCTTCTTAAAAAACAACATAAAAATTAGTAAATATTTTTTTAATTAATTTATATAAATTACATTAGTTGATATATCAATTAAATGTTAAAAATTTTAGCCATGTTCATAAGAAAATTAATTGAAATAAATTAAAATGTATAGCAAATGACAATTTTCAATTAATAAATAATCAAAAAGTTAAATTGATTCTATATAATTTATTTTAATATAACACATAGTAATCACAAAATTTTTTTTATATACTTCAATTCTGTGTAGGTCGAAGGATTATTTATTCATTGTGTATATTAAGAACTCCGAAAAAGTTATCACTAGATAGAAGAGTGCGCTCTTTGTAATATTATTGAAGCTCTTTAAAATATCAATTTTCATCTAATTATATAAGCTTCTATGGAAGAAAGCACGAGCCCACCACTCATGGTAATTTTATTTCCACAAGTAGCTACTGTTGGATTCTTTACACATATTTAATCCATGTGTTTTTAGAACTCAATTATTTACAAGCCTTAAAAAGGTAAGTAATATTCCTCATGATAATTATCACTTTTAAACTTCACTATGAAGTTCATTACAACATGATCAATGCAAGCTCCATAATATGCCTCTAAAATAATGGATGATAAAGTATTAGTAATAATGTTATGTATATCAAAGATAAATATTAAATTTTTCGCCATGTAAATTAACTCATTCAATCTCATCATGAATGATGGGTGACATGGACATGCATTTTTGAAGTCTTAAATATAAATACTTACATAGATCATGCACTACAAGTTAAATTTTAATAATTACTTTTGATTTTTATTTTTTCATAATATTATCATACAAGATGGTAACTTCTGAAATGATACTCTATGGGTCTTTTTATATGAGTGATAGCTTTCTCAAAACATTGTCAAGCCTTTTTATAGGATAAATCAATATTGAAGTTTCTTTTACATCTAATATAGGCATCTTTACCTTCAAATTAGGATTAGATTTTATATGTTAATCCCCGATTATATATCTAATGAGCCATGTTGAACATGTCGATGATCTTTTAATCTAGCATTCAAAGTGGCAAGTGTGTTGTGGGTCATGACTCCCGGTCTCAAACATATTTGAGTTTATCAACTTTATAGCATGAGAGCTTTATGAACATTTATCTAAAGTATAATGGATGTAGCGTGCTTCATTACCTATTTATTTATCTTGAATTGGAAGTTCTTTTTCATGGCATATAAATGTAATATCCTCTTTATCAAATTTTCACTCTAACAAAGTTGTCCAACTTCTACATGACTCGAGGACAAACTCAAGCATGGGCCATTTTATAAGTACTTATTAAATTGAAGGTAATTTGAGGCATTGACTGTTATAAGATATGAGTTATTCATTTGTTTTTCATATCTTAAATTGTTGTTTTTAACCACAAGTCATAAAGAATAAGAAGATCTTGCTTGTTCACTAGCTTCAAGTGGATCATAAAGTGAGATTATATTTTCTTATGGATGCTTTAGCATTGAAGCATTAATAGAGATACAATCATCCATACCTTGTATGCTCATAACATAGCATGCTTCTATATATAGTTTGTCAACTTCATCACATAAATAGATATATGTATCTACCTTGTGCGTGTGTGGGAGGGTTTTTGGCCTCACTTGCTTTATGTGGGTGTTGTAAGTTTTTCTTTTCCATTCTAGCCCTATCTACCTTGTGTGGATATGGGAGGGATCTAGCCCAACTTGATTTATATGAGTTGGGGTGGTTTAAAAGGAGTTATAAGTGAAAATGGAGTTATAACAAGTATCAAGATATGCATATCATTATTCAAATATTACATATTTTGTTAAATAAATTAATTAACTATGAAGAATACTTTGTCAGCAAGTACATTTTAATATATATGAAAAAAGCACTTTGATATCTCAAGAAAGTGTAAGTAAAAATGTATGTTCTATTATCAAGTATGGTTTGACGCATCTATGTAAGTGCAAGTAAGAATACACATTATTGTTTATACTATTCCAATTCAAACAATAAGTTCTGAAAAATTGATTCTAACACCCATAAGACTTGATCCCGGTGTAATTGTTTTATTTATTGTTATGATTTTATTATTTTTATTAATTAATTTACAATCTATCATTAAAAAGTTATTAAAAAAAACTTTTAAATCAAAACAGGTTATTTGGTCAGGTTCGGGTCTTCGAGTTGCTAGCGGGTTGGGTTTGAGTTAGCATTTTTACACGTTTATTAAATGGGTCAAGTTGGAATCCAGCGGGGTCATTTTGGGTTGGACTCAAACCTAACATGTTGACCTGTTTTGACACCCCTAGCCTTATGAAAGTATACTCATGTGAAATGTACAAATGTAAATGTAATGTGCAAAGTCAAGTAAAAATTTTTGAATTTATGTTTCTGAATGCAAATATGTTAGGTCTTATTTAGGTTACTTTTAAATAACACCTAATTTATGCTTTGATGATTTAATGTATTATTTGAAACACTTAGAGTAAAACCACTCATCCACCTGAGCATCTTCCTCTCTACAACACTTAACTTAATATTTGTTGACCTCATTTTTGTATGAGATCACTAAGGCCCTTCCATACTCCAGATCCTTGGACTTTTCTAGACTTCGAATCTTAGGATCTATTTTAGACTCTAGGATTCTCTTAGATCCAGACTTTACAATCTTCTCTAGATCTTAGGATCCTTCCAGACCCTAGACCCTAAGATCTTTCTAGATTCTAAACTCTAAGACCTATCCAAATCCTAGAACCCTTCTAGATTCTAGATCTTAGAATCCCTCCAGAATCCAGGAACATTCTAGATTCAAATCATTCCAGACCTCTGATCAATTCAAATCTTAAACCAACCTAAGCTTCAACCAATTCAAGCTCCAAACACATTCAAACTTTGATCCAGTCTAGTTCAAAATCCAAACTTCAGTTAAAATCCTAATTCTGCATCTATCAAACTTCAACCCTATCCTATCACTCATGATCATACCAAATGATCATAAATTATATGGATAATTCAGACCCAGTCATTCAAACTCAAAACCCATTTCAAACTCAGAAATCTAGACTCAAATCCTAAGTCCAAAGGCCCTGTCCTAAAGGCCTTTTCCAGGGATTTTTCAAGCACTTCAAAACCTAGTGAAAAGACCTCTGATTCAGAGTCTATCAGTTGCACACTGATAAGACTTGTCTCTAAAGAAAATCCTCCAAATTTGAGCCCATTCTGAGGTCTTTAACCCCAAAATCTAAATCAAAATCCAAAGGCTGTAAAACCTTCAGATATTTACAGTCTATGCCACTGGACGTGTCACTCAGTAGATTTTGACCCTAGAGCTTTCTCCAAAGCCTCTAGTCACCTCCAGACCCTTGATTATGACCCATTGAGCAGTAAAATGCATTTTTTCAGACCTATTTTGACCCCTAGTTGACTAGGGGGTCGAAATGACCAAAATACCCCTATGGGACTCAAATGCCCATTTCAACTCAAATGAACTCCAAATTTCTTGGAACCACTTCCAACAAGTTCCAAATATCAAACCCAATCTGTTGGACTCAAACTCAGACCCTGGGTCAACTTGGTTGACCAACTCAACCTAGGTTGACCAACTCAACCTAGGTTGACCAAACAGGCCCTTAAGAGTCAAAATAGACATTTTGACTGAATTGATTACCCTAGACCTGGGGACCACCTCCAATGGTCTCCAAATATCATTTCAAAATTTTCCAGCCCAGACTCACCCCTTGGGTCAACCTGGTTGACCCAGTCAACATGGATTGACCCAATGAACTCTTAAGAGTTCAAATGAATCATTTCGATCCATTTAACTATATCAATATCTTCAAACCCTTAAAATCATTCCATTCAATGTTTTGAATATTTTTAAACCCATTTTGAGTTCAACCCAACTTGAGTTGACCAAGTCAACCCTCAATTCTTGGTCAAATCTTGATGACATTTGCTCTTATTTCTTCTAGCCTTGACTTTTGACTTTTGACCCTTGACCAAACTATTCCAAATAACCCTGCATGCTACCTAAATGCCACATCATCAATTTTGACATAGTTGACTGGTCAAACCAAGTCAACAAAGCCTTAAATCCCTCTTTGAAAGGGTCAAACCCTATCTTTTGACCTCAAACACATTTCCCTTAGGCTTGGGGGCTCTCCCATTTGTTGCTCCTGCTCCTCCTATGCCACCTCAGCCTCCCTTGACCTGTTGATTGGTCAACAAAGTCAAACCAAGGGCTTAAAACTTTCCAAAAGGCATAATCAACCCCTAAGCCATTTTTCCTTGATTTAGGCTGCCTTAGGTCGACCCAATAATACCATAAAGCTCACTTGGAGCCCTTCTAACCAGGCTCGGGGCCTGGTTTAGTCTTAAATAGCAGTGGTCCCCCCCCCCACTCATCCCAAGTCCACCCAATGGGAGCAAGGTAACTCCAGCTTTTGGGGGCAGCCTTCCAACCGTTTGGGACACTTGTCCTCCATCAGAGGGAGGCCTCTGATACATCACCACCGTCCAAGCTATCCCAGGCCATGTGAATAGGGCAAAAGGTTGATTTTGAGCACACTTGATCATCATACATTCTCTCACTCATTCCAATCTCCCAGAGTGAAGTCTTCGTTCATTTTAGATCCTCAGGGCCTCCTCTACCTTCCCACTACGAAACCCAACTGGTTGCACGTCACCGGCGGCGAGTTCTCCGACGAGTCCACCACCCAGTCCGTCCCAGGCTTGTAGTGCTCGATCCAGGCGTGTTCGGGCTCAGTTTCGTGCTAGGGATCTACACTTGGACAGTCCACAAGCTCATCCATCTAGAGATTTAGAAGACCTAACGGTATAATCTCTCAAAACCTTAGATCTAGCTCACATTAGATGGATTTAATTATCTTTGAACCAGAGGATGTCTTAGAAAAAACGAATGACCCCCACAGTTTTTGTTCGTGTTCTCAACTTAAGTTTAAAATTTCAAGTGTTTTGGCCCACCCGATCGAATGAACGAGCCAAAAAACTAGTTTAGGGCGTCATTCGTAGTTTGCTGCGAATGCACATTTTCTGGACCGCTGATCATGCGATCAACGGTCAAGATCTGGCCGCTCCGCACCCTGCCCCGGCCGTGTATTCGATCTCTCGTTCGACCGGTTGCTCGGCGACATCTGGTCCAAAAGATCATTACTGCGGGATCAAACCTTCGCCGTCTGATCTTCTTCCGTTGAGATCGAACGGCGGGATTCAATCTCCGCCGTTAGATCAAACCCGTGGTTAATCCAATGGTCCCCGCGGTGCCGCTAACTTGGTTAAGTGGCTAACCACATCTCAGCACGTGGTCTGCCAGAAGATGCCGCGTGGAAGCCGCGGCGCACCGCCGCCGTCCCTGCATTTTGGTCCCGCAAACCAGAGCTCGCCGCGTGGCCTCCGCTGCT
>NW_021319341.1:1855676-1871588 GCF_001605985.2 Dendrobium catenatum
ACACACACACACACACACACACACACACACACACACACACATATATATATATATATATATATATATATAACTGCTTGGGAATAATTGCTCTTTATTTATTAACTGCTTAGGATAACCCTGCAGGTGAGTCTAGATTTTATTTTCATATAAATGTAATTTGTGTAATTGTTAAGTGTTGTGAAAGTCAATTTTGAGTTAGGATACTTAGGTCCAAAGCTTGGATTCCGGGAGTACTCATTTTCTATTTGGAGATTCAAATTTGGATCACACTTCTTCCCTACCCAAAGAGGAAAGAGTGGCCTTCCCCTTAAAGGAAGTGCCCTCTTATCCATTTGGGTAGTCTACTACGAAGAATCCAAGGAGCTTGAAGAAAAGGAGCCTAAAGGATAACAAGACTAAAGACTTGAAGACTGAGAGTGTCCCACTCAAAACTACTTGTGTCATTACTAGGTTTAGAATCCGGGTTATTGTCGGTGGTGCCCAGCCACTTTACTTTATGCAAGACCCTGATTTGTAATAAGCAAGGCAACTTTGTCTATGTATATTTATTGACTAATTAATTTATATTTGATGTGTTGAAATGATTGCCTCTAGGATTGCATGCTTTTCTTAGTTTTTTGGCATTTTTGTGCCGTTTTTGTTTTGGCCTGGATACGTGAGACTCGTGAAGGTGTGAAAATTTTATACTCATAACTTTAAAGTTTAAAATTTTAGTGAGTCTAAATAACATAGAAAGATAACGAATCTAGGAAATTAGCTGGGGATCGACCCCGGGGTCCCATGCATATTTTTCCATTACTCTCTCCTTGCTTTAGACCCTTCCCCGCCTGCTGGTAGAGTCCGGATAGTCTGGCCTATGAAGACGAGATGCCGGACCTGGGGAGGTCCAGTCTTTTAAAAAATTATTTTCTAAGCCTGTTTTTAAAATTTCAAGCATATTTGATTTGAAGTCATTGACCAGTATGCATTGCATTAGATAAAAATTAAAAGAGTCAAAATTTTAATTGCATTAGTCCTTAGCATTTTTGTACCCAACATAAGTCAAATGGGCCAATTAGGAAAATTTCTAGATGTCGGCCCCAACTCTCCAAAACCTTAAATACAACGTCCCTACCACTCTATCATAAAAGACCGAACTCATCTATTTTAATTCGATTAGGTGGTTAGCTGGCTCCCCAATCCAGGCCGGGGTAAGTCTAGACCTTGCATTGCCTTAGTTAAGCTCGGACGACTGTGGTCCAATGTCCAAATTAGATTTAGGATCCGGAGAAAATCTTTGATTATAAGACCCCAAACTTCGGGAATCTAATCCCCAGCTTCTAATAAAATGCTCAAATAAGATCACATCGGCCGGGACGATCGTGAGGTCATCCAGGATGATATGTTGGACGATTGACATCGGACGGCATGGATTCAGGGCGATATTCTAGACGATTTAACTCTATTTTTGAGTTAATTGTCCGGGACGATCGTGAGATCGGCCAGAACGATACGTTGGATGATTGATACCGGCCGGCATGGATTCAGGACGATGTTCTGGACGATTTAACTCTATTTTTTAGATAATCGTCCATGACGATCGTGAAATCGGCCCGGACGATCCAATTAATTTTGGATCGTCCAAGTCTCTAAAATCCTCTCCCAACCCTAAAATGTAAAGCCCAACACTTAGATTAAGTTGGGACACTTCTGGATGGTTCCGGAATCTCAAAGTGTCCCCTACCTCTCTTTTTTTTATTCTGTTAATAACTGCTCAATTTTGATCCATTCCCTTTTGACTCTCCAAAATTCACCTCTTTTTGATATCACTCCTAGAAAATCTAATAAAATTCCGTCACTATTCTAATCGAGAGTTTTCGTAGGGGTGTTGACCTCATTTTTGTATGAGGTCACTTGGACCAATCCTGACCATAGATTAATTTCCAAATCAATTCAAACTCTAGGCCCTAGGATCCTTCTATACTTCAGACCTTAGGTTATATTCTAGACCTTAAGACCCTTCTAGGAGTCAGACTTTAAGATCTACCTAGATCATAAATCAATCCAGACATATGATCAATCAAATCCAAAATCCAACTCAAATCCAGAATTTGAAACCAAAATCCAAGGCCAAAGGTGCCATCTTAAAAGCCTTTTCCAGTGAATTTTCAAACACTTCGAAACCCAATCAAATTACCTCCGATTCAGAGTCTGTCAGTTGCATACTGATGGGACATATCTCTGGAGGAAACCCTCCAAATTTAAGTCCATTCTGAGGTCCCTAACCCCAGAAACTAAATCCAAATCCCAAGGCTGTAAAACCTTCAAATATTTACAGCCTATGCCACTAGACTTGTCACCTCGAATATTCTGACCTTAGAGCCTTCACCAAAGCCTCTAGTCATTTCCAGACCATTAATCCTGACATGGTGATCAATAAACTATATTTTTTTGGACCCACTTTGACCCCCAGTGGGCATGAGCCCAAAATGACCAAAATACCCCTGTGGGGCTCAAATAGGGATTTCAAATCAAATGACCTCCAAATTGAACGCAACCACCTCCAGCAAGTTTCAAATTTCATTTTAAACCTGTTGGATCCATTCCCAACCCCTGGGTCAACCTAGTTGACCAAGTCAACAGGTTTGACCCAAGAGGCCCATTAAGGGCCCAAATGGGTGTTTTGACCTAATTGATTTCCTTGAACCTTCAAAATACATTCAACAAACTCAAAACTATATTTCAAACTTTTTGATCCCAAAATTAGACCCTTGACCCAACCAATAGTTGACCAAGCCAACTAAGCCATGGTTAGTCAAATTTGACCCATATGAACCAATTCAATACATTCAATCAAATCAACCCATCCAAATCATACCAAACCAATCAAACTCTCAAACACATCTTCAAATATGTTTCAAATCCATTCAACTCAATTGGGGTCAAATCCTTTAGAGTTTTGACTTAGTCAAATTCCCATTTACATGTTCCTATACACTCAAACATCAACCTTCAAGCCTTAGGTCCATCATTCTAGCCAACACTCAAATTCTCTCCCATATGCCACATCACCTGTCCACATGGCAAGTGGACTGGTCAAACAGTCAAACCAATCCTTTAAGTGGGTCAAACTTGGTCAAAGCATCATTTAAAATTAACCCACTCCACTTAGGACCTATCCAGCTGTTAGGGCTTCCTTTAGAATATTCCTAGAGCCCTTCCTAGCCATTTGATCAAGATCTAACAGCTCAAACCATCCCCACATGCTCTAGTAAGGACAAAGACACCTTTCCACCTAGGATGTCCTTGTGTCCTTTTGATTCTCTGCTCCTAACAACCCATGGCCACATGGTAACATCTCAGCAGCTTGCCAAACTCATCCCAGCCATCCAATGGGTTCTCGCTCGTTTGAATTAGCCAAAACAACCTAAATGAGCTGACATTTGAATCCCTACATTCTCTCCCCATACTCAAGCTCTCCAAGCGATTTCTGATTTCGTTTTGGCTCTCCCAATCCTCCTCTATATTCCCACACCAGAAATACGGTGGTTCAAGGTCGCCGGCGAGGGGTTTCCGGCCAAACCGAGCCTAAATACCGTCCCAGGCTTATAGCTCAAGATCCAGACCTGCTCAGCCCTTGAAGTCTTCAGGAGAAAGAATCTAGGATAATTCAGGAGTTCAACAAGCCCTCAATCATCAAAATCGATCCATTATATCAAGGTGAAACTCAAACCCTAGGTAGATTTACTTAGGTTCAAATAGCTTATTAGAAAGTGCTTATCAAAACACAAAATCACTTTCCCATCGTTCTATTACATTGAATAAAGCTCTGTTTAAAATTTTATAAGTTTTGGTTTGGTCATTTGGAAGAAAAAGCTTTTCTTCATCATATAGGGTTAAGCATGTCATGCATGAACTGTACAAGATTTCGTCCATTGATTCGCTCATCAACGGACGAAATCCTGTTATTCCAATGCAAATCCAGCCGTGTATTCAGATCCGTTGAATAGATCTCTATCTGACTTGATCTGAACCATCCATTGCAAACCGCGGGATCCATTAGGGACCGTCTGATTGTTCTCAAATGAGATCAAATGCGGGACTGAATGTATACCGTTGGATAAAAGACACGTGATCGGATGGTTGGAACACGCCACTGACTCATTTAAGTGATCCACGCGGCTGACCGCCGCCATTCGCGTAGACCATTCGTTCGCCGCCACGTGGCCTCCGCCGGCGCTGCCATTTCTTTTCCATTAAAATATTTAATTTAATGTATTAAAATTACAGCAACTTCAAAAAATTATAGTAAATAAAATATAACTCCAAAAAAATCACATAATATATCGATCTGTTCATATTTTCATCTAGTTTATTTTAAAAATAAAACAAAAATATTTTTACTATTATTTTATTAGTAATTTCAAAAATACAGAAATATATTTTTTATTTTTAACTAATTATATATGGCTTATTTTTATCTAAAATTCGGCATGAATATTGTTGAATATATTTCTGACCTCCAGTATTTTACTTGTACTTATTTAAAGTAAATTTTAATAGTTATTAAATTTCAAAATGTGAGGGTGATTACATATTATATATTTTGAAATTAAATTATAATTAAAACTAAATTAATTTGCATGCATTCAAACATTCATTGGAACTTTTATACAGAGCTTTATTATGATCAAATAGATTTAATGGGGAATGTTCAATGGTTTGGAAAGCAAGAGTACTATCATTGTCATTTGATTGAATTTTCAAGTAGTAGGTTTATTACTTAATCCTAATGCTTGGAAATTTATCAATTCATGCTTCTCATAGATTTAATGCACTATTGTTCATGTTTGTATTGATATGATTGTATTTTAGTGTCTAAAAGGGTTATAGAAACTTTGATTTGAACCCATTCAAACTTAGTGTCATTAAGGACAATAATTAAGGACTAGTTTAGAAAACTTAGAATATTTTCAATAATTAGGATTCACTTCCCCTTGAGTTGAAACTCCAAACATTTGAACCTAGTGACATGTACAGCCACTAGGAGAAATTTCATTAGCTTTGGAAATCATTAAGACGATTAACTAAATTTCCTAAGTCTAAATCCTTAATTAAGCCTCAAAACTTCTAAAAAAAATGTAATAAATCCAATTTAAACCCAAAAATTATGTGTAACCCCTCTAACAGACCCTAATTAAACCCTTAACCAATGAAAAATAAAACAAAAATTATTTGACAGCAAATTAAATCTTAAGTTAATTTTAAGAGAAATTGAATATTTAATTGATATAATTAATTAATAATTATTAAAAATTCCAAAAATTTCCCAAACACTTGGGAATCTCTCCTTAGGTCATTTCTGACCTTTGGAGCTGATTTCAAGGAGTTGGGATCTCATTTGGAGCAAAATCACGAAAAAAAGTCCTTTAATTAAACAATTTTGAAAATTCCAATAATTACACAAACTTCAAACCCTCATAACTAATTCAAGAAAAATCTAAATCGATCAAACTCACTTGCATTTAACTCATAATAATGTCTAATATTTATTAAAAATATTAAACTTTCATAAAAACATCAAATTCAAAAAGTCAACTTTCTGGTCAACCATAGGTCAAAACTAGTTCAAAACTTCAAACATTCGTAATAAAATGTAAAAAAATCCGATTTCAACGTACTTACTGTCTAACTGATAGTAGTAAGGTCTAATATTTTAATAAAATACAAACATTCTATAAAATACTCTTAATCAAAAAATCAATTTTCAACCCCTTAATTAAATGATTAAAATAATCTGAAAAATTCCAAAATTTGGTTTTTAAGTCTAAACTCCAGAAAATGCTAGTTTAATGTTTAAAACACTCAACAAATCTTTTAAAACATAACAAACATCCTAAAGATGAAGTTTATTGGCTGGACTACTCCAGGCTGCGGGGCTAAGTGTCCTAAAGAGGCTGGTTCCTCGAGCCTGGTGGCACAACGCCATGAATGGATTCTAAGGGGTGTTAAACCTTAAAATAGATTAATTATTAATTATTTAACCTTTTTTAAATCTCTAATTCAATTATATTAATTTGGTTTATCGGCTGGACTACTCCGGGCTGCGGGGCTAAGTGTCCTAAGGAGGCTGGTTCCTCGAGCCTGGTGGCACAACGCCATGAATAGATTTTAAGGGGTGTTAAACCTTAAAATAGATTAATTATTAATTATTTAAACTTTTTAAAATCTCCAATTCAATTACATTAATTTGGTTTATTGGCTGGACTACTCCGGGCTGCGGCGCTAAGTGTCCTAAGGAGGCTGGTTCCTCGAGCCTGGTGGGACAACGCCACGAATCAGTTAATGGAAAACTTAAATTAATCAAACTTTAAAAATCAGCAATCAAACACTTTTAATTAAAATTCATTAAATTTCAAACCTTAATCAAATCAAATCACTTAATTATACCGGGTACCACTGGGTAACCCAGGCCTACGAAGCTATTAGCTTAACCCCAAGGAAGGTGAAATAAACTTCACGGCCTCGGTGTGAAACAAAGGTGGTTTCCAACAAAAAATTAAGAATTAATCCTAAAATTTATTCAAATCCATTAAGATTTAAATTTTAATTAAATATCCCTTAAACCTTTCAACCAATCAAACCTTAAACAATTCTAATCTAATTATCCTATTTAGGACATATCAAACCCACACGACCTACCTCACACACTTTAGATGATTTGCTAGGATCACCGATTCTAGTTTTAGGATAGGCCGGTGTTTTACTTTTTGCAATTGTGTGCCGAGTTTTTCGAGCTTTTACTGCATGTTGTTTGCTAGTGTAGAATTATTGTGTTTGCTTACTTACTTCTTGCACTCTGTGATTGATTGTGCGTTAGATTTACCCCTAGGTTAGGGGCGAATTATACTTGTGCAATTTTATGCAGGTGGCCATGCTCGTACAGGAGCTGATATTAAAGGGGGCAATTAATAAAAATAAAAAATATATACTCTTTGCACAGGTACCCGCTGCGCTTAAGACCCCCTTTAAATAAAAGAGCATGGCCAAGTGTGGCTAAAAATATGCATTTCAATTTTCATATTATAACTGCTTGGGATTATATATACAACTGTCGATTATTATGATAACCTTGCAGGATCGAGTCTAGATTTTCTTATTTGAATTACTGTAAATTTAATAAGGTTGTAAATTCTTTAAAATGATTTGAGATTGGGATATAAATATCCAATTTGAATTCCAAAGAGGTGAAGACATCCCTAAAGGGAAGAGTCTTCTTCCATTTGGAAGTCAAATTAGGATACTTCTCAAATATCCAAAGAGAAAAGATAACACCCCGATCAAGGGGGGAGTTTATTTTCATTTAGATATTCGGAACCGACGAATCAAGACGTCCGTGGGAAGACGAACAAATGAACAACGAGAAGAATCCCAAATCTCAAAGTCATTTGATTTAGGATTAGAAATACGGGTTGTTGTCAGTGGTGCCGGTCACTTTACTTTCTTGCAATTTTGAGATGTAATAATAAGGGAACTTGCCTACGGACATTCAATTTGATATCTTTAATTTGATTGATTTATTTAATTGATTGCGTATTAGAACTCCTGCTTTTCTAGTCTTTTTATCTGCATGTCGTATTTGGTTTGACCTGGAATTCGATTTAGGCTCTTAGGGGTTTGTCAAAAAATTCTTCTACTTTAATTAAATAAAATTTTTAAGATAAGATAGAAACTCTAAACGGTCCTAAGAAGTAAGCTCGGACTCGCCGAGGGTTTTTCATGCATTCATATTGTACTTTCTCAACCTTGTTAGGCATCTCCCCGCCTGCGGGTTCTGGCAGACCACCTGGCCTATGAGGGTGCCGATCTGTCAAGGGGATGTTATGCAATCTCTAGGAAAAAATCTATTTTCTAAGCCAAAAATTTTTAAACTGCTACATACTGAATTTGCATTCAATCGAGTCAATTAGCATGCATCGCATTAAAAACAAATCAAAAAAGAGTCTAATATTTAATTGCATTATTTTGACATCAAATACCCAACATAAGTCTAAGGGGTCAATTAAGGATCTGCTCTAGATGTCGACCCCATTCCTTTATACTTTTCTAATTAACGTCCCTACCACTCTACAAAAAAGACCGGACTCATATTTTAAAATCGTTTAGGTGGTTTAGCTGGCTCCCCAATCCAGGCCGGGGTAAGACCAGATTCGCATTGCATTAGCTAGGTTCGGGGCACTTTTAAGTGTGAAATTTAGATTTAGGTTCTGAGGCTAGCTTGGGCTATAAGACCTCACCCTCCGGGAATTGAATCCCAATTTTCTAATAAAATTGATCATTCAAAATTAAATATCTCATTCAATCTAATTTGAGCTCAACACTTAGGATAGGCTGGAGTGTTTTTTGAAGTAATTCAGAATCTCAAAATACTCCCTACCCTTCTTCCTTTGACTCCAGAAATAACTGTTCAGCCTTGATCCAATCCCGATTGAAAATTCCGACCTTTACCCCCTTTGATATAGAACTTTGAAAATCTTAAATAAGATTTATATCGTTATTTTAATCGAGAGTTTTCGTAGGGAAATTCCAATTTCTTTACGATATAATTAACTACAAGGGCTTGCGCTCGTAGGAGATTTAGTAACCCAGAACTTATTTTCAAAATCATTTTTTCAAAACCTTAATTAATTATCTTTGGGAAATCTTAATTAAACGATCATTATCGTTATATCCAAATGATTGATAATAAGTGATATTTTCTTTCCTTGGAGATATATGTCATTCTATTATCTTGATTTTGATTATAAAATTAATGATCCATTTATCCAAATTAGCATAGTCAAACAATTGATTAAATTCCATTTTGATCCTCCGGAGTCAAATGTAATTCTCCCTTTGAGTTTGACTACGATAATTCGGATACAATTATAATTCTGAAATTTGAACCCGTTAGGGAATGATACGTTCGTCTTTCGAGGCAATATATTGTTTGTAACGACGTGTTCTATTTCAAAATTTAAAATTAAATATTCCCAAAGAAAATTAATTCTTTTCAAAAATAATATATTTTTCAATCAAAACAAGGGGATTTTGTCTCCCTATGATGTAATTAACTACGAGGGCTTGCGCTCGTAGGAGATTTGGAATCACACACGCACCTGATTTTAAAATTGATTTTCTAAAAATTCTATTAGACTTCCTTGGGAAAAATCAAAATGATCGTCGTTCTTACATTAGAAAGATTATCATTGAATGGTGTTATCTCCCTTTGGGGAGATACTCCCTTCTTTGATAAGGCTTTGGATGTGAACTCGATGATCGTACTTCTTGAACATTATGATTGGATATTTAGTTGAATTTCATTTTGTTGCCCCGGGGCCATACGAAGTTCTCTTCAGAATCCGGTCATAATATTCAAGATGAGTTTCATAATTCTAAGTCTGAACACCGTTATGAAATTTTATTTTCATCTTACGGGGTGATTCGACTTTAGAATTATAATTCGACCTTAATTAAAATTCTCAAAGAAAACTAATATCTTCAAAACATGTTTTCAAAATTCCACCAACATTATTATGCTTCTTTTTTAATGGCAAATATTCTGCACCATAAATCATTGCAGACACTATCATCTTATAGAATTTTCCCTTAAGTTTGAGATGTACTTTTCTGTCACACAACAAGCATGATGCATTCCTCCACTTCAACCATCAAACTTGAATTCTACTAATAATATCCCCATCTATTTGAGCATCACTCTGAACAATAGATCCAAAATATCTAAAACATGTACTCTTATTAATGACTTGATCGCCCAAAGTCACAATCCCTCTACTATATCTATTATTACTAAAATCACACTCCTTATATTGAGTTTTTTATCTACTCAAATGAAAGCCTTTAGACTCTAAGGTTGACCTCCATAATTTAAGTTTATCTTTAACTACCTCTCTAGTCTTATCAACAAGAAGAATATCATAAGCAAAAAGCATACACAAGGGTACAACCTCTTGCAAATGTCTAGTGAGATCAACTTTCAAAGCACATAAAAAAATAATTTAAATATTTTGAGTTTTGTTATGCTAGTTCTCTCTTTTATGGGCTCTATTCCTCAATGGGGATACCTTTATGTTCTTTCATCTTAATTTTATAGGGAGTTGCACCTTCTACTTGTATTAAATTTCAAATGCATAAGTCAATAAATTGCATGAATGTGCCCGTATGGTATATCATCAAACAAATGTGTTCGGACAATAGAATACATTTTTAAAATGCTCATATTAACAATGTGTGTTATTTAAGTTCTAATTATATGTGTTAAAGCCTTTACAAAAACAACTTTTTTGAAAAATGGCTTCACTTAAAAAGTCATGGGGAATAATTAAAAAAGTTAGATGTTAAAATATTAAATCTTAATATCAACAAGAGAGAGAATATTTTTAATATTAAGTTCAAAAAAAAAGAGACAATTTTAAAGATAAAAAATTAGAAATATTTTTTTATTGAATTTCACAATATGTTTACTACTACTTAAGAATATATTTCAAGATTTATGCAGCATAGATAATCAGCACCTATCACAAGTTCATCCATTCAGAAAAAGTAATCAAATGAAGTCATAAGGATAAGTAGTGTTACATGAAAGTAAAGATAAAAGAGGAAGAAGGCACAAATTGATTTTTATATGGTTCAACACTAACGGCCATATCAACTCTAATAATTTTTCCCAATGAGATATTATTAGGTGCGGAGTGCGGACGGGGAGAACCGTCCGCAAGCATTGGGTACCTAGTGGTACCCGTACTCGGTATCGCTGAGTACCTTTAGGTACCCAGTGCTTGTGCGGATGGTGCGCACTCCGTACCTAATAATTTTTCCCAACCCAAGATCTCATTACTCTCTTTTGGTCAACATCAGACGGAACAACCTCTCCTCTCCTTGACTGGTAATGGAGAAGCCCTACAACTCTTCTACTCCAAGCAAAAAGATCCCAATTCTAGCCCACGGGCTAGCGAATAATTAATACACCAAAGCGAGGTTTGAGATCTTGCGAACCCCTTACAATATTTATTACAATATGCTCTCAACAAGCTATATACATAACTCAAGTAGAGGATTAAGGTGAAAGATAAGAGAAAAACAACCCAACAAGTGCATTATTATAATGTAATATCACCTTTTAAAACTTTTATATAAAAACAAAGGGTCTCTTTCCAAAATAAATTATCATTCTTTATTCTCTTAGGTTTTCGAAGTTTTTTTATGTTTTTTATTTTATAGATAAGTATTTATATCAATTGTCCAAAATAAAATCTTAAAATAAGGTGTGTTGAAAATATAAATAGATCGTATAGTACAATCATGATAAACAAGTTGATCTTATAAATGTAAAAAAAAAAAAAATTGCAGGCCCTGTCAAAATATTAAGAATATTGTCTTACCAATTCATCTATCAACCATTTGTCAAACCAAGCTGGTTCAATTATACTCCTACGGCGAACCAGCCAAGTGGGTTAACCAAGTCGCATGCTTCGCATGCTTCGGAGAAGCAGGTAGACGAACGAGTGCTCTCATACATTAGTGGTGCATAAAGAAAAATATATAAACTAATTATACTAATTGGTAGGGCTGTCAAATCAGGTCTTGGGTCGGGTTTGGGTCGAATCCAAAACTGACCTAACACATATTGATCAGACCCGTTTTTTTTTTTTTTTTTTTTTTAAAAGGGCATTTTGAAACGGGCAATTTTCTCGGACTCAAACCTGACCCGCTTCATACCCCGGTCAACCCAACACAACCCGCCAACCCGTCGTTGTCTCGTTGGAAGGAGGCTTTGGTTGCTGATGGCGGGACACCACTCGACAGCTCACAGACGGCCATCGAAGGAGGCATTGATTTTGTAGACAAGCGTCATCGGGCAAGGCGGGGCTGTGCGGAGAGGTGAATGGCGGTGGGATGATGGCATTGACCATCGGCACTCGACAAGATCGCTTGTTTAAATTTAAATCAGCTTGAGGTAGAAATGGAGGCATTGAATAGAAGTAGGACATGGCATCGACAACGACATCGGCCAAGCATGCCAACACGGACGGGACGGCGGCAACGGCACCGGCCAGCGACACTCGACGAGACGTGATCACGTTCACGTCATACGCAATCACTCGACAAGCGGCAGCAACGTGGACATGATGGCGGCAACGCGGACGGGACGGCAAATGTTAGCTCAGACGTGACTCACACGTGATTTTCTCGGGTTAAACTGGATTGAGTTCGGGTTTTCGGGTCAACCCGAACCGACCCGTTTTTTTTTTTTCAAAAGGGTCGAATCCAGGAACTTGAAACCAACCTGTTTGCGAAACGGGTTGATCCTAACCCAAAATTTTTTAGTCATATTTGAGTTGAATTTTCGGATCATGTCAAATATTAACACTAATACTATTAGGTACAGTGTAAAATAGCTTTAAGATGCGTGTAATAAAGAGATGAATATATAATGTTATAAATAACTTGATCTTAAAGCAATCCGAAACAAAACGTTATATCCTATCGGGTATTTCTTTCGTGTGGCGTCGATATTGCGTTAGGTGTTTGCTCGGGAGAGAATCCAGAATCCTGTCGACAATTCATAAGATTTGGTGAGTTGGGAATCTCGTGTAGCCGATGTGGTCATAGAATTACATGGCTTCACGTCTGAGATATTGGACCAACTGAGATAATGCTAACGTGTTTGGTCTTTTTTTTTCTTTTTAAAGTTATAATAGAGATGTGAATTTCATTATTCAATCTGAACGTACGCATGATGAATACTATTGATAAAGATTGGGCACGAATCTTAATGTATATGTAGATTAAAATTTTTCGAAATCAAATTGACGTTCATGCAAACTTTGATTTTAATAAACTTATTGGCGAGATAAATCTAACGACATTAAAAAGATCCAATCCGAGTCTGAACAAGCCTAAATCAAGACTATGAAGCAAAATAAAAAAATTTCAAGAAATTAATTAGAAAACGAATTAATCTTCAAATTTGACATGCTTATAATAAAATATAGCCGCTCGAAGAAACAAATTCAAATGAGCCCAAGATCACCTAGTTCCAATAGCATTTGTGCGACGCCCCAATATCTAAATTGGAATAATTATATCTTTTTATCTTCTATATATCGACTAGAGTTTATTAATTTCATTCAGATAATATAAACAACTGAAAATATAAATATATTACTATTTATCAAATATTTACACATCAATCAAACCAACAAAATATCACATATAATAATTATGATATTCAATCAAAACAATCCATCAGTATAATTACATCATGACCATAAAAGAAGAACAATAGAAATAGAGATAAGCCTAAACTTGCAGCTCATATCAACCTCACTCTACTTGTTTTTTACTCTTATTTGAAAAAAAAATGTAAAAATCACATAATGAATACAACAACCAACAAGTTATCAAAATCTACAATTGAAATCAATCCACAAAAGAGAAATAATATGAATGTAATCATTCAATTCAAAGCAGTATAAATATATAATTGTAAGAACATATAACAGTCAATATGAATTTGATAATGTATATCATGTAAGTCATATATATTATAAGTCCTTATATCAATCTTATCAACCTTATCATATACATGTATCAACCATATTTTATATCATGTTAATCAATTTTATCATATGCATCATATACCATATGTTCATATCAGTACTTTACCAGTCTGGCGGCATATCAGTAATGTTTCTTATATCTTTCAGTCAGTCAATCATACTCATCAATTAATCAGTCATCATATATCATATATCATGTGTTATCAACCTTATTAGTTATTAATCATTGGTATCATCTATCATCGATCTTATCTATCATCAATCATATTTGTCATCTTTCATCGGTCATCTCTTATATGTCATTAATCGTAATTATCATCTATCTTATCAATTATTTGTTTTATATGTCATATGTCTTATCTTTCACCGGTCTTATCTACCATCCATCATCAATCATATCTTTTATCGGTTTGGTCATCGATCATATCTATCATCTGTATTATCAGTCATTTTAATTAAACTTTCAACCACATAACTAATTTTGGATATATTGTAGAGTTTAATCAATCAAACATATGATTAGATTTTATTGCATTTTCACTAAATTAGAAATATGTATATAAATAATTTTAATGAAGGGGTAGGCAAAATGTATACTAAATGAAGGTTAAAGTGATATACTATTTTTAAGATTGATTTTAGCACTCTGCACATAAATGCCTACGTGAATCCCTTAATCTAAAAGATGTTATTTGTCCAAAAATATTGCTACTCAATTGATATACGATGTTGTGGTATGATATTAGACTTTGATATATAAATTAAATACAATGTATTTAGAAGATATTATAACCGACGCCTCATTATGAACAACCTCCAGATTCACTGATCTCAATCAAATGGAAGGTTAATAAAAAGTTAGAGATTGATTGGGACTATAAGGAGTCAAGGATACTAATCACATGCATTCAAGGAGAGTTATAAGAGATACATTGATTGAAATCCCCAAGGTCGAAGAGGCAAGCTGAATAATATAGGAGTCATAAGTGTAAGACCAACCATACAACACTCATGAGAATATATCTGAGTAGAAATACTTATACTAGTTAATGATACTAATTTTACTATATTAATTAGATAATATTATATAATAATGATGATACAATTACATGCTTATAGCTTATCATTAACTTAATACAACATACTAAATTATTCAATATAACTGATAGATATACGATACTATCACATAATGATAACTGCAATCGAAGAATGATTGAATGATATGACTAAATAAAAATTATATGTACGATAATGAACATAATTGATTGTCATCTGATGTAGTGACATTATTGTTAATTCTGTCAAACGAGTATTGACTGCATGTAATTGGTTCGTATTTCTGAGTGATCCACACATTACGTACTTATGAGATTAGTATATCCTGAGTAGATTATATTTTTGCTAAGCTTTTAGCTTTATTATGTGATTTTACATAGATTGTTAGGTAAACGGTAAAGAGTGCGTATAAATCTATAAGGCTAAGTCAGTCATGATCGGATATTGGTCTCCCTCTTCAATTTCTTGGTTTTATGCATAATAAAATTTTGAAGCATATGTAAAGTGCTGAATTGTGTTATATCAATTTTGCGGACTCTTGAATGTGAGCATGCTAAATCATGGTGATAGTATTTAATGTAATGAAAGATATTGTCTTTAATGGTTTATTTATTTCTTTTAAAATGCGACGTTGAATCAACTATGAATCGTTCAAATCCATGCATCTGTGTAAGATGATTGAAGACGATTAGTTGTTAATTGTTGAATTATAAAAGATGGTAAAAAAAAAAGCAAAAAAAAAATTCATTTTAGATCCCGGCGACAATGGACACTTATAGAGTCTTAAACTCCTTATTAAAATCCTGATAATCAAAGCTTACCATTCATCCGAGTAAAAGACAGTGGGGCCTATTTATCGAGATTTAAGAGAGCAGGTAAATATGGTAAAACATTTTGAATTATCCATCAAACATCCTTAATGATTCTCTTAATCAAATTCGAATGTCTTGAGCATTTAGTACCGAAATATAGTAATAACTTGAAATCTCATAAAAAGAAATTGTATTTGAAAACATGAAATATTCGATTGAATTGCAACACTAAATTAGAGAAGTCATCTAGTGTGTCAAGTTCTTCATTTTATAGTAATCTAGAAATTTCAACAATGGCATCATAATAGCCATCGTGAATTTGGTCCTACTACAATGCTAGAACTAAAAGTTATTTATATAATAGATTACTAGAAATATAATCGATGAAAGATGATTAGATATGACCGATGAATACATAAGATCAGATGATAGAATAAAACAAA
>NW_021319342.1:0-3627 GCF_001605985.2 Dendrobium catenatum
TTGATTTTTGATTACTTCACTCTTTTCTCTCTTCCTTATGGATTTCTTGTGAAGAAGATCTGGTTCTCTGTCGACACTTAGAGAGTGTGAACAACCGAAGGGTTCTCTGCAACATTAGGAGAGTGTGAACAGCCGAAAGGTTCTCTGTCCACACTACACCGGGATAGTGTGAAAGGATGAATAGTTCTCTGCCAATACCGAGAAGAGTGTAAAAGGATGATAGTTCTCCGCCGCACCGGGTAGTGGTGGAATAGAGTTTTGTAAAAGGCATTTCCGCCTTGCTGTGGGTGAAAAAGAAGAGTCACTAGTGGTATTTGTGTAATACTCAGAGGGTGCCTCCGGGGAGTGGATGTATGACGTGTTTGACCGAACCACTATAAATCTTGTGTCTTTTATTTTTCGGCTACTTTTTTTTTGTTTTACTGTCTCTAACTTGTGGTTGAAAAAAGTTTTATATAAAATTCACTAAAGTTAGTTTTTTTAGTTCTAAATTTTGAAGAGGGATAAAATTTTTTAATTACCAATTCACCCCCTCCCTCTTGGTTAGCTGCTGGGACATAAGCTTAGGTTTAACAACCTAATTCATATTGAACAAGTTTCAACAGACTATCTCGAGCTATGGGTTTATATGTCCTAAGGAGTCCTTGGCCCTCATGCCCATTATGACCATGTAACCAGTGGATTTAGTGGAATGAAAATAATAAGCTTAATAGATTATTAACAATATAATCACAAATCTAGAAAACTAATTAATGAAATAAATCAAATATAAACCCAAAGATAATTGCTGGATAACCTAGGCCTGTTAGCCTATTAGTTATCCTAGATAAGGGTAAAATAAATCTTATGGCCTTGGTGTAAACAAATATAGTTATTATTCTAGATAATTAACCAAAAAAACACTAATTAATGGAAGCCTCCATACCTTATATTGATTTTATTTTGGAGTGCATAAGCGTATTAAATTTTAAGTCTTAAGGACTAAACTGCATAATAAAAATTTAGGACTATAGAGAACTAATGATTAATCAACTTTAACATTTAAAACTCATCTTAAAACAAACACAAAAATGGAAAACCTAAATTCAAATTAAATCTTCCTTCAACCTTCAACAAAATAAACAAAATATTAGAAAACATCAAATAACAACCCATTGAAAACACATTAAAAAAACCCCTTAAGGACACATCCTGAACACATAGTCTGACACACACACTATAGATGGCTTGTTTGGAAAACCAACTCCAATTTTAGCCAAGGATGTTATTACTTTATAATTTCTTTTTTTGTAATTTGGATTTTATATATTTTCCTTTATGTGTTGGTTGATATGGTTTGTGTTGCATATGATGTGATGTTTTTTGTGCCATACTACATGTGATATGATTTTATTGGCACTAGATTTCTCATAGGTTCGGATGATCTGGATGCTAATGAAGTTTTTTATAGGTGGTCATGCTTATGCAGGACTATAAAGAGAGGGGTCTTATTAAAATTTTGTTAACCAAATTTTTGCTGGTGCTAAATTGCTAAGCCCCCTTTAAAATTTAAAAGCATGACCAAGTCAATATGGTGTCTCAATTATGAGCAATTGAATATACAAATGATTGTGATTTGAATGATCTTATATATGAACTTCTTAGGATAATATGCAAGTTGTATTAGAATCATTTAAATTTTCATAAATGAAAATAAAAAAAAGGACTTATGAAAGTAACTCAAAATGTGATATTTTAGTATCCAATTTGGACTCGAAAGAGGAAGTAAACACCCCTTCGGGAAGGAGTTCCCTCCATTTGGAGATTCAAATTAGGATGAATTAAAATCCAAAGAGAAAAGAAACACCACTTTGAGGAGTGGTTCTTTTCATTTAAATATATGGACACGACACATATATGAAGCCCAAAGAAAGAAGCTGAAGAAGTAGAGAAAAAAAAAATCACATTTTAAAACTTGCTTCATTCTATAGGATTAGATTCTAAGATGTTGTTAGTGAAGTCTGACCACTTTTAATTTATGTAGACCCTAGTTGAATATTAAGTGACACTCACCACATGGACTTTTCTATGCATTTGATATTATTGAATTAGATAATTGTTTAAATTGATTGTACTTTAGAAATTGCTTATTTTTTAGGTTTCCTTCTTATATGTGATGTTTTATTTTGGCTTTTAATGCAATTAGGCTCTAAAGGACATTGAAAAAATTCTTTTAATTATAACTAAATAATAGCATATTAGGCTCACATAAAAGGATAAACATGTCCTAATAGGTAAACTCAGGCACGTTAGGGATTTTTTTATGAATCCATATTGATCTTCTCTCCTTGTTAGGAACTTCCCAACCTGTGAGTCATGACAAACCATCAGTCCCATTATGGTGCAACTTTATCTAGAAGATTTTGTATATCTCTAGGAAAAAAAATCTACTTTTTTAAAGTTCATTAAACGATTTTGTATACAAGGTTAATCAGCATTGTATTAGAAACTAACTAAAAATTAACAAAATTTTAATTTCATTGAGAATAATCACCTTACATAATTAAATGGGCCAATTAGCCTCTCTAAATGTCGGCCCCAAATTCTCTATAATATAAACAACAAACCTTACCCATCTTTCATTATATGTATCTTTTATTATAAGGTGATGACATTTGACTTAAAAAATATTGGTGCAACTTACATGTGGGCTTTGACCAAAATATTTTATGAACTTATCCATAATTAGGTAAAATGCTATATTGACAATTTGGCTGTCAAAAATAAAGTCAAAGAGACCCAACTGTATGACTTAATAATTATCTTCAAGCAATTGCACCACTATGGCCTAAAATCGAATCCCTTGAAGTGTTCTTTCAACGTCACTTCAAGAAATTTTTTTATTTTTAAGTGAGGCATCACGGTTTTGAAATTGATCATGCTAAGATTGAATCCATCTTAGACATACCACCTCCTAAAAGCCTCACTCAATTAAGGTCAAGTATGGGTCGATTGGTATATATAAGAAGGTTCATTTACAATCTCTTTGAAAGATGTTAATCTTTTTTAATCCTAGCCAAAAAGGAATCTAAATTTATATGGGTTAAGAAATGCCAAAATGCATTAAAAAATATTACAAATCCTCTAGTATTGGTAGCCTCTATTCCGAGGAAACAACTAACCTTTTAAACCACAGTTCTGGATAAGTCACTTAGTACCTTATTGGACCAAGTTAATGTAGAGGGAATGCAAAATTACCTCTATTATCATATTTGGTGACTCATTCCAACAGAAATCTGATGTCCATCCATTGAGAAGCAATTCCTTGCATTAATTTTTACAACCAAAACTTAAGGCATAACATGCTTTCTCATCAAGTAGGTTTAGTTTTCTGAATTAATCTACAACAATATCTTATGGACTAGCCAACATTGTTAGGAATTTTGGTGTGATACCCTAGAATCAAAATTGGAAGAATTATTCTTTTAATAAATAATAATAAGAGTTATCTAATATCTTATATCAGTAATAAATAGTAAAAATAGTTTCTATAATTCAAAACATCAATGTACACATCTGTATTCATTTCAAAAAATTATATATAATATTCAAGATCTATATAATTAACATGAATGTTAGGGATCAAAT
>NW_021319342.1:3727-44409 GCF_001605985.2 Dendrobium catenatum
TTTTACATATATCTCCTAACACTATTTGGAACATTTAATTCTTGCTCTAGTGTGTACTAACATTTCAGGAAAATCAACTCCAAGATATTGAATAATTGTAATCAAATTCAACAAATTTTCATAAGTTTTTATATGAGAGGGAGTGATTGTAATTGAGTGAAAAATCATAATATACACACTTGGGGAACTTTTTTTGTGAACTGATCGTACATGACGAACTTAGTTCATACGGGACGATCATTTCAATGACCCCTAAGGAGAGTAATGGATCGAACAGGCGGAGAGAAAATTTTTCTAAGTCCTAATCGCCATGACGAATTTAATAGTCGTCCCGGGACGAACGTCTCAGGATTCTCACTTTCTACTGTTCGTCCAGACGAAATCAATAGTTCGTCCCAGGACGAATGTCTCAGGATTCTCACTTTCTACTGTTCATCCAGACGAAATCAATGGTTCATCCCAGGATGAACGTCTCTGTATTCTCACCGTGCCCTGTTCATCCAGACAAAAAATAAGGTTCATCCCAGGCCGAACGTCTCTGTATTGAAGCTTGCTCTGTTCGTCTAGACGAAACCTATTCGTCCCAGAACGAACTGAACCGTCCTGAAGAATTTCATAAACTGACCTATGTAATAACTATTTCGTACCGGACGAACTTGGTTCGTACGGGACGATTATCATGTACGAACATAATTCGTACCAATATACATAAGGTTCGTTTCCGACCATTTAAGTAAAATTGTCCAGGACGATCCACGATCGTACGGGACGATCTACTGCGTACAGAATTGAATACTTGCAATTTTTTGGGCAGTTTTTCTTGTCTTTTGTATAAATAGTTCAAACTTGACTTCCACCCAATCTTTTTGTCATTTGATCTTCGTGCCTATTGAAAGAAAAGTCAAGGAGAGAGTGTGAGAGAGCATTCAAAGGAGGATTCCTACCACTGGAGCGTGAAGGATTCACTTGGTGTTTAATGGTAAGAATCTCTACTTGTGAATTGGGATTACTTCACTCTTTTCTTTCTTCCTTCTAGATTTCTTGTGAGAAGATCTGTCAAGGAGATCCAGTTCTCTGCCGACACTTGGAGAGTGTGAACAGCCGAAGGGTTCTCTGCCCACACTAGGAGAGTGTGAAAGAATGAAGGGTTCTCTGCCCACACTACGAGAGTGTGAAATGACGAAGGATTCTCTGCCCACACTAGGAGAGTGTGAAAGGACGAAGGGTTCTCTGCCTACACTAGAAGAGTCTGAAAGGACGGACGGTTCTCTGCCAATACTGGGGATTGTGTAAAAGGACGACAGTTCTCTGTCGCACCGGGTAGTGGTGAAAAGAGTGTTTGTAGAGGCTTCTTCGCCTTGCTATTGGTGCAAAAGGAGAGACACAATTGGTATTAGTGGAATACTCTGAGGGTGCCTCTGGGGAGTGGATGTAGGTCTGGTTTAGACCGAACCATAATACATCTTGTGTCTTTTACTTTACTATTTTTTATTTTTCGCATTTTTCTTTTGTTTAAAAAACTCTGTGGTTGAAAACTTCAAAGTGGGTTAAGTTTTAAAAATACCAATTCTCCCCCCCTCTTGGTAGCCTTGGGACATTAACTTAGGTCTGACAACCTATTCACTATACTCAACAGAAGTTTGGAGAAAATTCTAATTTACCCTAAAGGGGCTTTCTAGCCATTTGGACTCCTGGTGAACTCTAGGTCAACTAGGGTCCACCAAAGTGTAGTTTTGTGTTTAACATTTCATAAAAAGAGTTATAGACATGGTTAATGGTTTTGGGAAAGGTTCCAAGGTCCAATTCTTCATGGTGGAAAGTCCAGTGGCATATACTATAAATATTTGAAGGTTTTGTTACATTTATATTTCAATGAAGTTTTTTGGGTTAGAGGTCCATATTGGCCCTAATCAATATACAACTGATAGATCATGAATCAAGGGTCATTTGACTTGGTTTTGAGGTGATTGAAAGTTTACCCAAAAAAGGGTTATAAGACATGGGCCTTTGACCTTTAATTCTTGTCTGACCTTTTAGATTTGAAATGGCTTTTAAATTTGACTGATTAAATGAGTTATCCAAATCAATGACAATTAATTAGGTGATTTTTGATGATTAGATAAAGGAATAAAGTGGCGGTCACTTGGCTCAAATAAACTAAGCTGAGTAGTGTATCGAGTCACCTGGCTATAGTGCAAGGCTATAACTTCAAGTGAGTATAGGTTGATATATACTGGGTCATTATAATTGATTTAATATATTTGATTGAAGATTGAATGGAGATTGGGAAAATGAAGGACACCAAGCTAATGTTTAAAGTGTAGATTAAGTTTTTGATGATTGACAACTGGATGATTGTTAATCACTAGATCAAAACACAGGAGTCTAAATATATCTTAATGACCTCATACAGAAATGAGGACAATAAATGGACCCCCAATACGTGTAGTTGAATGAAGTTTTATTACACATATTGGTATTGATTGAATGAAAGTTTAAATTTAGAAATTTCATTCGAAGGAAAGGGAGCACCTAACTCTAGAGAATCAAGATTAAATTAATACTAGGGTAGTACCATGAAGGGCGTACTCCACCATTAGTGGACCAAATTCTAAGAAAGTGAAGCATAATAAATCACACCTAATCTTTAGGATTGGAAAGTCAGAGTGGTGCCATAAAGGGAGTACTCCACTATTAACAGATGATCATAGAGAAAGAAAACTTGAGCTGGGGACTCACACCTGACCATAGGATTGAGATGATTTAACATGATATTAGGTAGTACCACAAAGGACTTGCTCCACCACTAGTGGATCTAATCCTAAGAAAATAAAGCATGATAACTCACATCTAACCTTAAGGACTAGAAACTAGAGTGGTTCTATTACCTATAAATTATCTTATGGAGAGGAAGTTAGAGGCGGGACTCACACCTAACTATAGAGGATAAAATTGGTTTAATTTGATACTAGGGTGGTGCTACAAAGGAATTGCTCCACCACTAGTAGATTTAATCATAAGGAAACAAAGCATGATGACTCATATATAATCTTAAGGAGAAGAAAACCAGAGTGGTTCCATGAAGCTGTACTCCACGATTAGCAGATTTAAATTTCAATGGGAGATTGATTCCCATTCAAGGAAACTAGGATGGTGTCATGCGGGGCATGTACCATCACTAGTTAATATAATCCTAAGAAAAAGAAAGCATGATGATGCACATCTATCCTTAAGGAGAATAATTCTAGAGTGGTGCCACAAATAGCATGCTCCACTACTAGTAGATGACTGTATCGAAAAAAGAGTCAAAGGTGGGACTCATACCTTACCATTAAGGAACAAAATTAAATTAAGACTATGGTGGTGCCATAAGGGGCATGCTCCACCACTAGTGGATCTAGTCCTAAGAAAAGAAAGCATGATAAGCCACATCTAACCTTAAGAATCATAAAGATATAGTGGTGCCATGAAGGATGTTCTCCACCACTAGCAGATTATTATATGGAAAGGAATCATTAGGTGGGGACTTACACCTAAATATAGAGGATTAAAATTGAATAAATTCTATGGTGGTTCCATAGGGGGAATGCTCCACCACTAGTATATATAATCCTAAGGAAAGAAAGCATGATGAATCACATCTAACTATAAGGGGAAGAAAGCTAGAGTGGTGCCACAAGGGGAGATCACCACTACTAATAGATTTAGACTTGAATCGGGGATTTATTCACAGGCAAGGAAACTAGGATGGTGCTACAAGGGGCTTACACCATTACTAGCAAATCTAATCTTAAGGAAAGAAAGTGTGATGACTCGCATCTAACCTTATGGAGAAGAAAGCTAGAGGGGTTGCATAAAGACTATATGGAGATTGGACGACTGCAAATAGGTGCAGGATGATGTTTGAAGTGTAGATTGTGTTCTGGATGATTGACATATGAATGATTATGAACCATTATATCAAAAAATATAAGTTTGGATTAGTCTAGATGATATCTTACTAAAATTAGGTAAACACCAGTATAATTTGAGCTGGCCCAAGTACTAGTCATCTTAGACCAAACCCTCTCACCAATCTAGAGGGGTTGCTCGTTTGACTTCCTAATATCCATAAACATGTCTCACGGGAAAGTTGACCTACACTTCTAATTTTTTTTTCTAATCTTATCATTATCTCGGGCAACCAATAAAAATATTTTTGTGTATAAAAAAAAATATAATATTAAATATTTTTATTACCTTATTTAAAAATACGTAATATATAATATTTTTTTTATTAATATCTCACCACAAACTCCCTGAACCATAATTTGCACACTTCCTTTGGGATTTTCTTCCAAGAAATATAAAGAGTGCCAAACTTGATCCGTATGATATTCTGATTGATATCAATTTTTGGGGGGAGAGGGGAGGGGGTGCTCATCACTAGAAGGCATATGCAAATAATATTGAGGAAACATTAGTAACATAAATTTCATAAAAATTAAGTATTGCTAAGGTATGAGAATAAAGTAGAGTACTAAAAAAGTATAACAATAAAAAATAATGTTAAGTAACTACTGTTATACTATTAAAAAATCATGCACTTTATATAAATTTTCCCTAAAGAGCAATACATCCCCTAAACAAATCTAGACCCTAATAGGTCAGGTGGTCTATCATGACCCGTAGACGTAGAGGTGCCTAGTTAGGAGAGAAGAAAGATATGAATACATGAGAATTCCCGACATGTTCTAGTTTAGTTATTAGGAGTATTTATCTTTTTATATGAGCTTGATTTCTTTTATTTAGCTATAAGTAGAAATTTTTTTTCTTTAAGAGCCTAATGAAATCTTGACTAAAACAGAGTATGCAAGAACGGAACTTATAAAAGCAGACAATTTCTAATACATAAGTAATGTAAATAACTTGCCAACCTAAAATCAAACTAAATAATAAAAATTAGATGCCAAATGGAAAATGCCACTTTATTATAAACCAGGGTTTATGGAATGTAAAGGTGGTCAGGATCCACCAATGACAACCTTGATTCTACGCCTACAAAATAACGTAAGTTCATTTTAAAGAAAAATATCCCTTATATTTTTAAGTTTCCTTTACTTATTTCTTTAGTCTTCTTATATTCATCTGGTTTTGGTTAAAACAGAAAAAATCCCCCCCCCCCCCGGCTTAAGAGATGTTTCTTTAAAATCATCAATAGAAAGCCCAAACATAATAATAATAACTTGCTCATTTTAAGCAAATGCATTGACTTGGTCATGCTTTTATTTTTTATGGGACTAAGCTAAAAAAGCACCTGCAAATTTTTTTTTGTTAATTCATATAGTGATTAGTCCTCTTTATATAGCCCTGTATATTCATGGACATCTGCAAACAATTTTGTTAACATCAAGATCATTCCTAACACAAGAAAATTGAAACACCCATCACTAATCACATAAAAATCACTCCAAGGAATATGAAAATAAAGGAGGAAAAAGAATACAACATTCATTTATAAAAACTAGAAATCCATTCTATATTTAAGATAGAACTCATAAAAGAATAGTGGCCTAGCCTATAGCTAAAGTTTATTGTCCCAGCAAGCAATCTATAGTGTGTCAAAGGGGATTGTGTAATTTGGATAAATCCTAAGCTTAAAATTAATTTGATTTTTCTAACACATTATTTTTCTTTATTTTAAGATGAGGGAAGTTTAATTTAAGTTTAAGTCTTAATGTTTTGATGTTTATTTTAAAATGAGTTTTAAAGTTTTAAGTTGATAAATTATTAATTGTCTAAAGTCCTTAATTTTAATCAAGTGTTTAGTCCTTAAGCCTTCCAATCCAATTCACCTTTACTCTCCAAATGGAATCAAGAAAAGGGTATGAATGTTTTAGTAAATTACTGATTTATAAATGATTATTTAAGTTAAATGAAAAATTTCTTTGTTTACATCGGGGCTGTGAAGTTTATTTCACCCTCTTTGGGGCTAACTTAAAAGTCTCGTAGGCTCGAGTTACCCAATGATTATCTCATGATTTAGGTTTGATTTAGCTTGTTTATTTTAAATTTACTCATTTAACTAGTAATTTATTAATTTTTATCTGTGCTGAGTAGAAATAACCTTTGTTTACATGGGGGATGTGAGGTTTATTTCTCCCTCCTTAGGGCTAACTTAATATCCTTGTTGAACTATATTATCCAATATTTACCAAGTTATTTAATTAGTCTTATTTATTATTTTATTAAATTTAATCTATGTTTAATATTGATTGGTTACTAATTTTATGTTCACTAAGTTAATTTACTTCAAAAATTTTAAAAGTTTAATTAAGCTTATTGGATTTTTTTTTATTAATACCTTTAAGTAAGTTTGAATTTAAGTTGACATTGTAATTTATTATAAATTTTGAAATTTTTATATTTTTTTAATAAATATTAGACTTTATTTCTAATTCAATGTAATGGAGTTTGAGTGAATTGGAGTTTTCTTGAATTTGTTATGACTTTTGGAAGTTTGTTTATAATTAATGAATTAAGAATGATCAAATTTAGGTTTTGTATTATTTATGTGGAATTATGGGGGTTTATATATTTCATAAATATTAAATCCAAATCTAAATTACATGTCTTTGATTGGGTGTCATATATATATATATATATATATATATATATATATTTGAAATTTAACCCTTCTTAATGAATTATTTAATTAAGGCAATTAAGGATTTCATTTTTTTTTTCTAAATCAATTCCACACTTCTTGAAATCTCCCCCAAATGTCACTAATGACTCTTGGAGATGATTTCAAGTGTTAGGAACCACCTTTGTGTCATTAAATATATTTAAAAATTTTATTTTGTTAATTAATGACTTTCCTTATTTTTAAATTTCTATTAATTATGAAGGTTGGTGACGGGGCTTTTAAATTTTTTTATTAGAAACTTAATTTGAGCAATTTCAGTCTTAGTTTGTATTTTTAGCATTTTATTTGAATTAATCATTAATTAATTAAGAAATTAGGTCAATTATGTAAGGGAAATTTGGGATTACTAAATAATGGACAAAATTATATCCAATTGCAATAAAACATGAAATATAGGTCCACCAAGACCTAGGCTTCAAGCCCATTTAAAATGGCTTCATGGTGGACCTCCTAAGGTTTATAACTTAATCACCTATGATAAATGCATCTATTTATCTAGGGATTTATTTAGGACTATTAAAGGTGGGATTTGGTTACAATCAAAGGTTTTCTAACCCTTATACCAATCACATTACATCCATAGAAATTCAAAACCTAAATCCATTGGGAAAGGATTTAAGCAACTTTAATTTCATGAATTAATTCATAACCCATAAACTCGAGTTTGCTAAATAAACCACTTACAAACTTCAAATAGAGAAAACTAATTTTAGACATGTCAAAAATATGCCAAAGAATAATTCCTTGAAGTTTCAAGTAATGGTGAGTTGATTAGGGTTTCTAATCCCCAAATTCCATAAAGGTATTTCTAAAATTACCTTAACTACTTTAAGAATTTTAATTTAAAGCCTTTGGGATTTTGTAGAGCTCTGCAATATCTTTCTAATGAGCATAAGAACACGTTATTTTACCAAGTATGTAAGGAGTTATGAATTTTTTTTTTTTTGACTTTTTTTATTTTAAAATTTTTATTAACCACTTAAACAGTCAGCCATGATTTGACATGAGACATTGTGTGATTGGTTGGCCAATGATTGGCAGTTAATGGTAAAAGATGGAAATAACCACAACCATCCTATCAGAGATCATGTGGTTATGATTCAATATGCTCTAAGACCACGGGATCTAATATGTACCATTAATCAAAACAAGTGGCTCTAATTTCATCTTCCATCTCCCATAGGGATTCTCAGTCATAAACATATTTTGGCATGATCCAAGTGATCTATCAAGTTCAATCATCTCAAATTTCATAAGTAGTATTGCCAACACATGAACCTTAAATCCAATAGTTAGAATCTATTGGTTTGAAGGTTACACTTAATCAGATTACCTAGCTAAGGATCTTAGAATTGAGTGGTTACCTCAGATAATGCTCCAAATGCTAAAGCTTGAGTTTAGGCATGTTTGTCCAACCCAGGCAAGATTTCTTCTCAAGAAAGCATGACCAGAGGAGCAATGGAGGCTAGAATTTGAGCTCGGGTGAATGACGTTCATAGGAGTTAACTTGAAATCACTGGAGGAGGGTACGAAAGATGTTAGGGAGATTGGGGAAGTGCTTTTTAAAATGAGAGGAGGGAATGACAGGCACTAGATGGGTTTTGCCTCTTTATACCTCTCCAATGGTTTTTAATGGACGTGATTGCTCAAGTTTGGATGGCTAACAAGTGGAGGGAACCATCAAAGAACATTCATTGAGCCAAATGGTGGTTGCCTTAGGTTGTAGGAGGCCATATTTATCTAATGCAAAGAGGGGACCACTAAGCGGAAAGTTTTAACTTTTTGGCTACCTATGATCACCACCAGAGGGAGATAATGTTGAAAGGCATCTAGAATGATCATATGCCCAATGCATCTATCAAATGAATATGGTGAAAACAAATTAGATAATGTGGCTCAGGACAAGGATTTTTGGACACTTTAGGCTAGCATAATTCTTAACCCAAGTGAGCCCATGGTTTGGATTGACCATGGTGGGTGCACAAAACCTGGGGCTATGCAATACAAGTGTCAATTTGGCTTGATCAAGCCTAGGGTTGAAGTTAACTCAATATAAGTTAGATTTAACAAATTTGGGTTAGCATAATTAATAGACAAAGTGGACCTAACGACTTGGCTACTTAGGGTAGGCCAAATGTGTCATGGGGGACCTAGTGCAATCATTGGTTAAGTTTAAGTTGGCATAGGTTTGAATTTGGCTCAATGAGAGCCTTCTTTGACCACTTTGGTTGAGTCATATGGCTAGCCCAAGAGGACCCAAGGTTGGGGTTAAGCTCACTCAATTTAAAATTAGATTTAGGTTCAATAGAAATGTTCCTTAGAAATGGCTAGGTCTTTAAATTCAAAAGGGTTCTTTGGGGGCTTAAGGGCCTACTTGGTAAACTATGGTTGACTTGGTCAACCACACATAAACATATTTTAGGTTTGGATCCTGAACATTCCAAATGATATTTTGAATATGTCAGAAGAGTTTCCAAGGTTTGGTATGGCCTCCTTGCATGAAATGCATGTTTGGAGGCTGAATAGTTCATTTGGTCAACTATGGTTGAATTTGTTACAAATTTGGACCCAAGCCTTATGATATTGATGATAAAAAATATTATTATAATTTTTACTATGCTATTTGAATAGATTGCATATATGTTTTCCCTACTCACTAACATTTCAGGATCACAGCTCACTTGTAACCTCGATCAGCTCAAGACTGAGTATACTAGCAATAGTTTATATTTTTTAGTCTTTTTATACTTTTTTACCTTTTTTGAGTTAAATATGTATTATGGTTGATATTAAAGCTAAGTAACCATGCACACACATAGTCAAGGGATGAGATGGTGAGTTAGGAAAATCTTTAATTTTTGAACTAATCATACAATTTGATTTTTATCGTACTTGATGATTAGTTAACCAGAAAACCCTAATTAGGGTACTTGTGTTTTGTAAGATTGAGTAAACTGTTCATACAGGATGATCTATTATAATCAATATAACATCCACCAATCACAATTTATATAATATTTTAATATTCAAAATTAGTCTAATTGTATAGTATGACATACATTGTATTATACAATCCATGATAATCATGCATAAATTGATCTTATGATTAGGGGAATAAATATTACTAATTTTTTCAATTAAATAATATAGGATGATTAATTATGATAGTATTGTATGATCCGAGCGATGTGTGGAACGATAATTACATCATCACTTATCTTTCAAGATAAAATGATATAGTTTTTAAAATAATCATACAGGACAAACTTCCATATTTGTACTGTATGAACCAATAGCTACTTGGGATGATAATTGCATCATCACCTATCATACAGGATGATCAGTACATCTATTGAATTGATCGTACTGGGTAATAAATTTTGTATTTTCTAAAGAGAGAATTTTATTCTAATCGTACAAGATGATCTGTTCATCTCTTGGAATGGATCATCCAGAGCTTATCTTCTCGTATAATACAAACTAGAGTGCTTTAAACTAATAATACAAGATGATCATGAGATCATACTAGATGATCATAATCGACATATTAAAATTTATGGCTTTTTAATAGTTTCTATATTTAAGCTTTCACACAGTCTTGCCTAAAACACTTTTGCTGCTAAGGTGTTTTGAGTTGGAGCAAAGAGGTGCTTAGGAGAGCTTTGGGAGAGAGAAGAGAGGGAGAGTTTTTTAATAGGAAATTTGAGAGGGGTTCATAATATTTCTCCTAGCAAGGTTCTTCCTCATCTTAGTTAAGCTTATATCTTAATCTTTTGGGGGTTCTGGGAAGACACTCTACATCATTAGTTCTTGATTATCTACCATTTTCATGGGGAGAAAAGGGATTCTAGGTTCTCTACCTTAATTGGGAGGGTGAAAAAGAGTAAGGACCATTTGTTGAGATAGTTGCTACTTAGATCTTGCCTGTTTGATATTCTTGTAACTTGTATGTTTTTTATAATTCTAAATATTATTATTTTTATTATTATTTATCCTAACATATTTTGAAAGAATTGTTTTGCTCTTGTGTGTACTAATATTTCAGGAAAATCATACTCCAGATTATTGAAGACTTCAAATCAAAATCAATTTAGAGTTTATTATAATAGAAGTATGTATTTTTCATTTTATTGAGTATGAGAGAGTGTGATTGTAATTGAATAACTGAGCACACATACACCAGGGGAGAGTTTTAAAATTCACATTTTAAACTTATCGTACTGTATGATATCCATTCGTACAGGATGATCCGGTCAGTTATTTTTCCCGACGAGCAGTCGAACGAATAAAAATGAAAAAAAATTCTAAGTATGAATTGTACTATATGAACCCAGTTCGTACATGCCTTCTAGAGTACAAAATGGATGAGTCCTTATTCGCTCAAATAGTTTTTTTTCTAAATATGGATCGTACTGTATGAACCCAGTTCGTACATGCCTTCAAGAGTATGAAATTGAGAGGTCTCATTTCATCCCGATGTTTCATTCTAAAAAATTTGAAAATTTGTATAACTAATCATACTGGACGATGACATCATCATTTGTATGCCATCTAGAGTATAAAATTATGGGGTTCCTTTTCATATCGATAAACTTGAAAAATTTTCTAACTGTTCGTACCAAACGAACAAGGTTCATATCAGATGATGATCATATATGAAATGATTTCGTACCTATTCATAACAGGTTCATACACAATAATTTTTGAACTATTCATACATACGAACTCTGATCATACTGTATGATCATGCACACTTAAAATTGAAAAATTCAGTTTTCTAGATGGTTTTTTGGTGTCTTTTGTATAAAAGGCTCACTAAAACATACATGAAAAAGTCTTATCTTCATGATTTTTCAAAGGCAATTGAAAGAGAGAGAGTGAGAGAGTATTTGAGAGAGATTTCTTGCAAGTGGAGTGTGAAGGGTTCACATGGTTACTCAAAGGTAAGGATTTCTTTGTAATTTTGGTTATCACTCTTTCTCTTATCTTTCTAGACTGTTCATGTGAAGATCTTTGAAGAAGATCCGGTACTCTACCGACATTTGGAGAGTGTGAAAGGATGAAAGTTCTATGCCTATATTTGGAGGGTCTAAAAGGATGAAGATTCTCTGCCTACACTTAGAGGGTATAAAAGAATAACAATTCTTTGTCGACACTTGGAGATCATGAAGGGACGACGATTCTCTATCGCACTGGGGATTGGTGGAAGAGAGGTTTTTATAAAGGCTTCTTCGCCTTGCTATGGGGGAAAAAGTAGAGTCACTTTGGTAATACTGCAATACCTAAAGAGGGAGTCTTCAGGGAGTGGATGTAGGTCGTGTTTGATCGAACAACTATAAATCTTTATGTCTTTTTAATTATGTATTTATTTACTGCAAGTTATTTATCTTTGGTTTAAGATCTATTTTGTAACTTTAATTAACTTGCTTTAAAAATTTCAACAACTTTCAAATTTTAATTATAAGAGAAAATTTTTAAATTACCAATTCACCACCCTCTTGGTTAACCTTGGGACAATAGCTTAGGCTTAAAAACCTAATCTTGTTTCAACAAGTGGTATCAGAGCTTTGTTTCAAAACAATAAGTTTAGTCTATTTTTTAAAAAATGAGAATGACTACTTTTGGAAACTGAAACACACCTAAAGGGTATTCGATCACTAGACCTCCGTTATTTGATAATATTCCTTTCAATTTTTGGACAACACGCATATCTACTTTTATGCAGTCACTAGATTATCCCATGTGTATTTTAGTTCAAGAAGGGTACACAAAACCAACTAGATTGGTTAATGATGTTAGAGTTAAAACATCCTTTACTATATGGACTGTAAAACAATTTGACTTAGCATAGTTAAATGCTAAATGCCTAAAGAGTTTCTTTTGTGCACTTAAGTCAGAAGATTACATGCGGGTTATCACTTACAAAAGTAGAAAGGACATATAGGGTATACTTTGCATTACTTATGAAGGGACTAATGAAGTAAAGAAATTTAGACTAAACATCTTATTACATGACTATGAATTATTTTTCATGAAACCAAATGAATCCATTTCTGAAATGTATACATGATTCACTCAGATAGTCACTTCTTTGCATGCAATAGGTAAGAAATTAACGAATACTGAATTAGTAAATAAAATATTTCATTATTTGCCTACTGCTTATGATTCTAAAATAACTATGATTATTGAATCTAAAGATTTAAATATTTACTCTATTAACAATTTTCTTAGATCACTAATTACTTATGAGCAAGGAGTGAGTCTAAGAAAGATTGATGCAGAAGAAAAAAAAAAGGAGAAGAGCATAGCACTAAAAGTGGAGGAATCAGAAAGTGATCAGTCACAATCTGAGTATGAGGACGGCATTGCTTTGATGACTAGGCAATTCAGGAGCTTTCTTAAGAGGAAGTAGAGGAGATGTCAGCAGTGGAACAGAGGTAACTTTAATAAAATTGTTAAGGTTTCTAATGATGTGATTTGCTATGAATGCAGGAAATCTAGATATATAAAATCAGATTTCCCCAATCTCAAAGTTACTCTTAGCAAGGAGAAGGTAGAGGAGAAAGCAAATGTGAAGAAGGGTAAGAAGAGATTTCAAAGAGCTTTTTAGGCGAACTCAGCTCAAATTCATCAGAAATATAAAAGGTGAATGAAGTCACCAATTTGTGCTTAATGGCCGATAATCTTGATCAGTCAGATCAAGAAGAGATATGTAACTTAACTTATAATGAATTGTTAGAAGTTTCTAAAAGAATTCATGACGCATATAGAAAGCTTAATAAAATGCATGCTTGTTTAAATCTTGAAATTTTAGAATTACTAAGAGAGCATAAAATCCTTAGGAAAGATCATACATTTATAGATAAAAACCACATGAGCTTACTTGATGAATTTGAGAAATTTAACAAAAAGAATAATCTTTAAAATCATCTTATGCTCAATTAGAAAAAGAATTTAAGGATTTTAAGGATGAATCAAAAAGTAGAGAGCATTATTTAAAATATGATATTAATATTTTGGAAGATGTAAACATGTTTCATAAGTTGAAAGTGAAAGCTCTCAAGGAAAATAGGATATCCCCAACACTTGAAGATTTTACAAATCCTAATTTGAGGTCAAAAATTTTATAACCCAAGAAAAGACAGATTTTCTATAGAAGAATAAGAAATTCATTTCATGGAGTTAAATATTATTCTTGTGGCATGATTGGACATATTACACACACTTGTACTTTGAATAGAAAAACTCATTCAATATGGAAACATAAGATGTATAAACCAAAACATATCATACATGCATCTAGTTTAATTTCGCCAAAAGGAGAACCTAAAATTATTTGGGTTACCAAGTCTAACATTTGATTGTTTTGCAGGAGCGCTCTCATACAATGTCTTATGAGAGCATTTGGTACCTAGACAATGATTACTGAAAGCATAGGATTGGAGACACTAAGCAATTTTTATTGCTGGAAGCTAGAAGTGCAGGAAAGGTTACACTTGGAAATACACCACTAAGAAAGTGGTTGGATCAGGTATAATTGAAAACTTGCAAAAAAATTTCATAGAAAATATACTGCTTGTAGAAGGCTTAAATCATAACTTGTTAAGTATAAGTCAGCTCTATGATAAAGGGTACAATGTAAAATTCTTTCCCACTAGCTGCATATTAAGCTTGAATGGTAATGATATTTTTCATAGAAAAAGGGTAAACAATATTTATATGCTAGATTTGAAATTTTTTTCAGTTCCTAATACTTTTTGTTTGAAAATTATTTCTGATGATTCATGGTTATAGCTTAAGAGACTCTATCACTCTAGTATGAAAAAACTTTGGAAAATTACTCAAAAGGATTTGGTTTGAGGTATACCAAAACTAGACTTTACTAAGGATCACCTTTGTGATGCATGTCAATTAGGAAAATAGTTGAAGTACTCCTTTCATTCCAATAAGGATCTTAGATCTTTTAAACCTTTGGAGAATATTCATATGAATCTTTTTGTACCAGTTAGTGTTGAGAGAGTTGCTACTTAGCTTTACATATTTTACACTATTGCAACTTGTATGTTTTTTATGATTCTAAACATTATTATTTTTTCCTAACATATTATGGAATATTTGTATTTGCTCTTGTGTGTACTAACATTTCAGGGAAGTCATACTCTAGATTATTAAAGACTTCAAATCAAGATATGTTTAGAATATTTTATAAAATTGGAGTGTGTATTTTTTATTTTATTTGAGTTTGGGAGAGTGTGATTGTAAATTGAGTGACTTAGCACACACATACACCGGGGAAGAGTTAAAATTCATAAAGTTTAAAACTGATCATACAGTACGAACCATATTTATACGGGGCGATCTGGTCAATTTTACTCCCAAAAAGAGCAATGGAATAAACAGAGCGGGCGAAATTTTTTTGAATTCCTATTTGTTCAAACTAATTTACCTTTTTATCCAAGGACGATGTCCTCTGGACTTGTGCTTTGAACTATTTATCCATACAAATTTACCCTTTTGTCCCAGAACGATGTCCTCTGGACTTGTGCTTTGAACTATTCATCTAGACAAATTTACCCTTTTGTCCCAGGACGATGTCCTATGGACTTGTGATTTAACCTATTCATCCAGATGAATTTACCCTTTCATCCCAAGATGATGTCCTCTAGACTTGTTCTCTGAACTATTCATCCAGATGAATTTACCCTTTCATCCCAAGACGACATCCTCTGGAATTATGATTTAACCTATTCGTCTAGATGAATTTACCCTTTCGGCACAGGACGATGTCCTCTGGACTTGTGCTTTGAACTATTCTTCCAGATGATTTAACCTATTCATCCTAGGACGAAGTCCTCTAGACTTTTGCTTTTAAACTATTCGTACATATCATGTTACTAATTCATCCCAGGATGATATCCTCTATTCTTTGAACTTGTTATTCATCCTACATTTTCGTACCAACAAACCTTGGGAATAACAGTTCATACAAGACAAACTTAGTTCATACGGGATGATTATCGGGTACAAAGGTAGTTCATACTGATTCACATGTAGTTCATACGCAATAGTTTTTACACTATTCGTACGTATGGGAAGATCATAAATGTACAGAATTGAAAAATAGTAGTTTTTGGATGGTTTTTTGTGTCTTTTCTATAAAAGATCTACTTAAAACAGTCTTACATTTTATCACTTTGTCTTCGTGCATACTGAATGGAATTTGAAGGAGAGAGTGAGAGAGAGAGTGTGTGAAAGAGATTTCTTACTATTGGAGCATGAGGGGTTCACTTGGTTATTCAAAGATAAAGATATCTATTTGTGATTTATGATTATTTCACTCCTTTCTTTTGTCCTTCTAGATTTCTTGTGAGGAGATCTTTCAAGAAGATCCAATTCTCTGCCAACACTTGAGGAGTGTGAACAGTCGAAGGTTTGTTAAAACTTGCTAAGTATGAATTGGGTTGTTAGACCTAAGCTTATATCCCAACGGCTAACTAAGAGGGAGGTGAATTGGTAATTTAAAAATTTTCTTCTTATATTTTAAAGATATAAAAAATCTTATAATGAAATTTTTTTTAAAAAAAATTTTAACCACAGATTAATCAGAAAAAAATAAAGTAAAAATAGTGTAAAAAAAAAGATATAAGATTTATAGTGGTTTGGTCAAACACGACCTACATCGACTCCCTGAAGTCTCCCACTTCAGGTATTGAACTATTACCACTAAGTGTCTCTCCTTTTGCCCCCACAGCAAGGCGGAGAAGCCTTCACAAAAACTCTCTTCCACCACTACCTGGTGAGATAGAGAGCTGATGCCTTTTATACCCTCCAAGTGTAGGCAGAGTACCTTCTACTGTTTATACTCTCCAAGTATAGGTAGAGAACCTTCCACTGTTCACACTCTCCAAGTATAGGTAGATAACCTTCAATTATTCACACTCTCCAAGTGTAGGCAGAGAATCCTTCATCCTTTCACACATCTCCAAGTGTTGGCAGAGAACTGGATCTTCTCGAAAGATCTTCTCACGAGAAATCTAGAAGGACAAGACAAAAGAGTGAAGTAATCATAATTCACAAATGGAGATTTTTACCTTTGAGTATCAAGTGAACCCTTCACGCTCCAGTAGTAAGAACTCTCCTTCAAAAAGTATGGGCATAGTACCTTCCGCTATTCACACTCTCTAAGTGTAGGCAGAGAACCTTCCGCTGTTCACACTCTCCAAGTGTAGCTAGAGAACCTTCAGTTATTCACACTCTCCAAGTGTAGGTAGAGAACCCTTTGTCCTTTCATACTTCTCCAAGTGTCGGCAAAGAATCGGATCTTCTCGAAAGATCTTCTCATGAGAAATTTAGAAGGATAAGAGAAAAGAGTGAAGTAATCATAATTCATTAATGGAGATTCTTAACTTTGAGTATCAAGTGAACCCTTCACGCTCTAATAGTAAGAACTCTCCTTCAAACACTCTCTTTCACTCTCTCCTTGAATCTCCCTACAATTTGCACGAAGACCAATGGACAAAAAGATTTCCAAACAGATTTACGTGGACCTTTTATAAGAAAGACATGAAAAATCGTCCAAAAACTACAAAATTTTAATTTCGTATATACTCGATCGTCCCGTACGATCGAATTTCGTACTTATGAACAGTGTAAAAACTGTTGCATACAAACTTAATGTGCATTGGTACGAAATTCCTTCGTACCCGATCATCATCCCATACGAACATAATTCGTTCGGTACTAACAGCTATTTCAAAGGTTCATTTGGGTGAAAGAAAATAGGATGAATCACAAGTTCAAAGAATAGAGAACATCGTCCAAGGACGAAGGTGTTGATTCGTCTAGACGAACAGAATAAAGTGAAAATCCAGAGGAGATCGTCAGGGATGAATGGAACTATTCATCTAGATGAATAGTTCAAACTGAAAATCCAGAGGACATCATCCAGGGATGAATGGGACTATTCATCTGGATGAACAATTCTAACTGAAAATCTAGAGGACATCGTCCAGGGACGAATTGGACTATTCATCTGGACGAACAGTTCAAACTGAAAATTTAGAGGACATTATCGAGGGACGAATGGGACAATTCATCTGGACGAATAGTTCAAATTGAAAATCCAGAGGAAATCATCCAGGGATGAATGGGACTATTTGTTTGGACGAATAGTTCAAAGAAAAAATTTTGCTCCCCCTCTGTTCATTCCATTTGCTCATGGAGGTGTATAACTGATCTAATCATCCCGTACGAACATAGTTCATCCTGTACGATCGATATTAAAAAATTATGAATTTTAAAGTTCTCCCCCGCTGTGTGTGTGTGTGTGTGTGCTGAGTTACTTAATTACAATCACCCTCTCCTTGAATCAAGTAAAATAAATACAGACTCCTAGTTTCAAAAAAATAAATAAAAATAAATAACAAGCAGATCTTTTTTTTGAAGTCATCAACAATCTGGAGTATGATTTCTCTGAAATGTTAGTACACACAAGAGCCAAAAAACAATTCTTCCGAAATGTGTTAGGATAAAGTAATATTAAAAATTTTAATATTTGGAATCATTAAAATATATAAGTTGCAAGAATGTGAAGCATGCAAAGCTAAGTAACAACATTCTCAAAAACTCCCCCTTTTTGATGATGGAAAAATAATTATTGTTTGTATAATTATCAAATTCCTAAGTTTCTCCTAAACTCTCCCCTAAATAAATAAGCATGTGAGAATAAGGGGCATATTTATTTAACTAATCCTAATTTTTAAATTAAAAAAAATACAAACAGAAAAAATACGAACAACACGTTAAAACAGATTAAAACACTTACGAAGAACACATAAAAAAATATTTCAAACAATAATTCTCCCCCTTTTTTACAACAGCAAATAGAGAAAAAGTGACAATCCAAAGTAATCCATAAATGTAAGAAGTCATATGAAAATCCTTTGATAATCGATCTGTTAAAGAGATTGAGTTAAATTTACAAATAGAAATTAAATGTCATTAGAGAAATATAAAGATTCATATGATTTAAGTATAGATATAACATAGACAAGAAAAAAAATACCAAAATCATGAATCAGTTTAGACAATGAAATAAGCTAAATTATTGCAAAGTAGATGAATAAAAAATTTCTATATTTCAAAATTCAATACAAAAGAAAATTGCTTAAAAGATTAATTTGAATTTAAAGATTAAAAAATTGAGGAAAGAGCATATACTTGTAGCGCTTTGCGCATCTTTACAATTTTTGTGGTACACTTTGTGCAACTTTTTATTTTTGGGCTAATTTTGTGCCTCTTTTTCAATTTACAAACCATTGCGCATTTTTTTGATATTTAGTACATTTGTATATTTTCAAGTGTATTCTTGATCTTTCAAAAATCAATAATCTAAAATATCAAATTTCTCTAAGTACAATAATATTTATATTGATAAGAGAAATACAAAATAAGAAAAAATCATAATTGTAATAATATAAAAATTATGTTAGTCTAATAAGAGACATGAGATGACATTCTTTAACTAGATCAAGTTATAATCACAACTTAATTTTTTTGAAAAATTGAATTTTTTATTGATATCAATTTTTTATTGCAATTCTAAATTTAGCACTTGTGAGATCAATATTTCAAGGATGATCATATAGGCTAACACACATTTCTGAAATAAAATAAAAAATAATAAACAAGACAGGATAACTTTTATTGATATCATTGGTAGAAGATAGTACATTATGCATGGATAATATCAATACAAAGACACAAATATATAAACACATAAAAACTAACAAATCACATTATACAAAAAAAAGATAAAATATAAACATCAACATCACATAACATGACATGAAACATAAAAACATAACAACTAACAATCACATCGCATCACATCTGGTAGAGAGAATCATAAAGAAGTACAGTCATCACTCAAAGGGGCCCTGATTTGGAGGAGGAGGTGGCTGGCCGAAGAAGTTATAATAGCTAGTCATCATAGCCATATTGAAGCCTATAGCATCCAGTTGGCCTTGCATCTAACCCATATCCTGCTGGTGCTGCATGTCCTGCTGCTGTAGATGAGTTTCAATTTGATCAAATAAGTGATCAAAATGAGTCTCAAGACGATCAAAATGCTGGACCAAATCCTGAAAGTTTTGTCTAACAGTAGGTTTAGGTGCAGGTGTAGCTCTTCACCTATCCTCCTCAGAGTCACTATTAAGCACATATGGATCTCTATAAAAGATTGCTTGGAATGATCCATCATTATAGTCGATAGGCTCTTCTAAATTTTGAACTAGATGGACTAGGTCATATTTCTTCTCCAAAATGTAGGTCACAAGATGTCCTAAGGCTATATTTTTCTTTCTCTTATTGGAGACATGGACAATCTTAGAAAGTCCATAAATGTAGTCAATGATCAATTGGGCTTCATCTATTGGTTGGTTTGTCATAATCAAATAAGTCACTGTGGAAAGAAGAGGGGTAATATTTACTCAATCCCCAGCTTTAGGAATAATGGAGGTTCGAAGAACATGTTGTATGGTTTGAGCATTAAGATTAAGAGTGTACACCTTAGGTAAATGAACGTCATTTCCAAACCCTCTAAAAACCTCATTTATCGTAGTCTAGTCAAAGTTGGAGGAAGAAGTCAAAGTATTGGCTCTAATCCCTTGAGTCCTTAAGTTCAAAAATATTCCCAAATCCGTTTTTATTATCTCTACTTTCTTCTTACAAACATACGATCTAATCACAGTTTTGTCAGAGTTAAAAGACATATTTGCAAGGAAGCAGTGGAAAGTTTCTTTATTGTAGAGGTGGACTAGACTCAGAATAAATGCAAACTGTGTAGAAACAAAAAGTTCCATAATTTGAAAAGTAATTTGTTCTTGAAGAAGGACTCTAGAGGGGGTGATCTTGGCGAATACGAACCTAGGGAAGGATTCCTCTTTTTTTTTTGAAAGAAAGTTTTCTCCAGGGTTTCTGGTGTCACTTTTGCTTGAACTAGCCATGGAGAAGATCAAGAAGATTTAGAGTATTTAAATAGCTTTTGAAGTGAATGAGATTTGAGTGCAAAACCTTTCAATTTAAAGGAAAAATGAATTTTCTTACGAATGAAAATATTTCATCGAGGACGAATTTGGGTTCGTATGTACGAAATAAATTTCGTATGTACAAACATATGTGTCCAAAAATGAAACGACTTTTCGTAAACATGCAAGTTACGAGGCGTCCCTTCATACAAATTTTTGACCAAACAATCGTACAGACGAACAGGTGTTCATCCAGGACGATCAATTTTTTAAAATTATTTTTATGACGGTTTGAAATGTCCCTCACATTGAATAGCCACGTCTTCGTATGTACAACTGAAAGTTCGTATGTTCGATCATAAGTAAATAAACTGATCTTATCCGTATAACCTTCTACATGCATACATATGATTGAATACATATCATCCTGATGATCATCACAATCATACAGACGAACAATATTTTAAAAAAATTTTGAAAAACTGCATGCACAACCATTCGAATCAACAATTAATACGCTTTACAATTCGTCCCATATGAAAATAATTTCGTAGAGACAAATTTCACACTTTAAAATTTTTATGACAACACTAAAAAAATCATAAATCTTGATGTAAAAGTACACAAAACTAACATACAGGAAATTGAAAAAAAAAAGCACGAATAAAACACTGAAAAACACATACAGAAAATCACAAAATCAAAAGACACACAAATAAAAATATCAATGTTGCAGAAACATTTAATTAAGCGTTCAAGTCAATCACTCCAATCCTTGTTCTTATTGTACTGCAAGTATCAAAAGCTAATGGTTTAGTATAATTTTCTGCAAGTTGATTTTCTGTTGATACATGATTGAGCTCAATTTCTCCTTTGGTTATATGATCCATTATGAAATAATGTCTAATGTCTATATGTTTGGTTCTTGAATATTGAATAGGATTTTTAGAGATATAAATGGAACTAATGTTATCACAATAAATGAGAATTGAGCATATTGTTAATCCTAAATCAATCAATTGTTGTTTCAACCATAGTACTTGTGCCACACAACTTCCTAAGGCAATGTATTCAGCTTCAACAGTAGATAGGGCTACTGAATTTTATTTTCTACTGGACCAAGAGACTAAAGAATTTCTAATAAATTGACATGTTTTAGAAGTGCTTTTTCTATCAACCCTACAACTTGCAAAGTCTTAATCTGAATATCCAATTATTTCAAATGAAGAGCTAAACTTAGGATACCAAATTCCTAAGTTTTGAGTTCCCAACATATATCTTAAAATCCTTTTCACTGTTGTCAAATGTGATTCTTTTGGATCTGATTGAAATCTAGCACATAAATAAACACTAAACATGATATCGGGTCAGCTAGCTGTAAAGAAAAGCAAAGATCCAATTATCCCTAAAATTTCTTTTGATCAACAGATTTTCTCTTAGGGTCCTTATCCAACTGAATTGAGGGACTCATAGGTGTACTAACAGGTTTAGCATTGTCCATTTCATACTTTTTGAGGATGTCCTTAACATATTTTGACTGGCTAAGAATGTACCTTCTTAAATTTGCTTAATGCTAAAGTAATAAAAGTAACTTAAATATCTCATTAAACTCATCTCAAATTCACTACTTATTATTTTAAAAAAATCATCACAAAGATTTTTATTTGTAGATCTAAAGATGATATCATCAATATAAATTTATATAATGAGTATATCCTCTCCTAATTTCTTCAAAAATAGAGTTGTGTCTACACTTCCTTTTTCAAAAGATTTATCATGTAGGAAGGTGCTCAACCTCTCATATCAAGCCCAAGGTGCCTATTTCAATCCATATAATGGCTTTTTTAATTTGAAAACATGATTTGAGTATTTAGAATTTTCAAAGCCTGGAGGTTGTTCTACAAAAAAATCCTCTTGAATTACCTCATTTATAAAGGTACTTTTAACATCCATTCGATACAATTTAAATCCTCTAAAATCGGGAAAGGCTGACAAAACTCTAATTGCATCAAGTCTAGCTATAGGGCCAAAAGTCTCCTCAAAATCAATCCCTTCAATCTGATTATACCCCTTAGCCACCAATCTAACCTAATTTCTAATGACTACTCCTGAATCATTCATTTTGTTCTTGAATACCCACTTTGTTTGAACTAAACTTTGATTCTTTAGCCTTGCAGTTAATTCCCAAACTTTATTTCTTACATTTTGGATAGCCATTATCCAAAATTCATCCAAAAGTACTTGATTTATATTTGTGGGTTCTATCATTGAAATAAAGTCCACGTCTAGTACTAACACCCTCACTAGGTTCACCTATAATAAATTACTTTTAAGTGGTTTTTAGAAAATCTCAAATCTCTAGGCATCAGGTTTTCTATCTACAAATTTTCTTCCAAATTTATTTTCTCAATCTTTTGGGAGTTAATCTCTATCTCATCCTCTTCAACAATTGGCTCTTCCAAAATTCCAGATTCATCAAATACAACATGTGTGGTCTCCTCAATTACCAATGTTCTTTTATTGAATACTCTAGAAGATTTTCTAACACTTGAGTATCCTATAAAAATTCCTTCATCTGATTTTGGATCAAATTTTCCTAAGGCAGATTTTTCATTATTATGTATGAACACCTTACATCCAAAAACATGCAAATATAACAAATTAGGTGTTCTTCCCTTTAGTAACTCATAGGGTGTTTTATTTAAGTTTGATCTAACATTCACCTTATTCAGAATATAACATGTCGTGCTAATCGCCTTAGCCCAAAAATATTTAGGAAGTGAATATTCTGTCCATATAGCTCTAGCGACTTCTATTAATATTTTGTTTTTCCTTTTGACTACCTCATTCTGCTGAGGGGTTCTAGGTGCAGAAAAATTGTAATCAATTCCTTCTCCTTATTACAATCCTCAAATTTTTCATTCTCAAATTCTCCTCCATGATCACTTTGAATTATCATTATATCACATCCTAGTTTTCTTTGAATCCAAGTCAAAAAATTTATAAACTCCTCAAATGTTCACTCTTATGATATAGAAATCTAACCCATGTGAATCTAGAATAAGCGTCCATAATTACAAATCCGTATACCTTACCTCCTAGACTTACAGTTCCAACTGGTCCAAAAAGATCCATATGTAATATCTCCAATGGTTTACTAGTTCTAAGATCCTTATTGGACTTAAAAGAGAACTTCAGCTATTTTCCTAATTGATATGCATCACAAAGGTGATCCTTAGTAAAGTATAATTTTGGTATACCTCTCACTATGTTCTTTTAGGTAATCCTCCTAAGGTTTTTCATGCTAGTGATAAAGTCTCTTATGTCAAAGCCATGATTCATCAGAAATAATTTTTAAACAAAAAGTAGTAGGAGTTTTAATACAATTTAAGTCTAGCATATACACATTATTTACCCTTGTACCATTCAAAACATCATTACCATTTAGGCTTAATGTGTAGCTAGTAGGGAAAAATTTTACACAGTATTTTTTATCAAATAGCTGGCTAATACTTAACAAATTATGCTTTAAGCCTTCTATAAGTAGTATATTTCAATAACTAAGTTTTTAAGATTTTTAATCATACTTGATCCTACCACCTTTCTTATGGTGTTACCTCAAAGTGTAACCATGCCTCCACTCCTAGCTTCCAGTGATATGAATTGAGTAGTATCTCCAATCATATGCTTTGAGCAACCGCTGTCCAGGTACCAATTGCTCTCATGAGGCCTTGTGTGAGAGTGATCCTGCAAAATCATAAAAAAAAGACATGGGAACCCAAATAAGTTTGGGTTCACCTTTTTGCAAATCATAAATAAATACATGCATGATATGTTTAGGTTTATGCATCTTAGGTTTTCATACTAAATAAGTTTTCCTCTTCAATGTAAAGGTGTGAGCTATATGTCCAATCAATCCACAATTATGAGATTTAACTCCAGGAAAGGGGTTTCTTAATCTTCTATAGTTTCTCTATCTATTTATGGATTGCATAAATTTAGCATACAAAATAGGATTCATGAAATCTTCAAGTCTTGGTGATATCCTATTATCCTCGAGAGCTTCTATCTTAAGTTTATAAAAAAATTCATATCTTCCAAGATACAATTTATATAGTTTACTCGATACAATTTGCTCTCTGATTCATCCTTACTATTTCTAAATTCCTTATAAGTTCATCATAGGATGATTTTAAATTTTTATTGTTCTTATTCAATTTATCAAACTCATCAAGCAATTTCATTTGGTTGTTATCAATTAAAGCATGATCTTTCCTAAGGATATCCTATTCTCTTTAAAGTTCCTGAAATTCTAAGTTCAGACTGGCATGCATTTTCTTTAACTTTATATATGCAACATGTATGCATTATTAGACTTTTAAAATTTCATTATAAGTTAAGTCACATATCTCTTCTTGATCTGACTAATCAAGATTTTCGGCCATTAAGCACAGATTGGTGACTTCCTCTTCCTTTTCGGTCTCTGACGAGTCTGAAGCTTAGTCTGCCCAGAAGGCTCTTTGGAATTTATTCTTGCCTTTCTTCATAATTGGTTTCTCCTTTACCTTCTCCTTACTAGGAGTGACTTTGAGTTTTGGGCAGTCTGACTTAATATGTCTTGGTTTCCTGCACTCATAGCAAATAACATCATTTGAAACCTTTATATTTTTATTAAATTTACCTCGATTCCATTGTTGTTGTCACTTTTGCTTCCTCTTCAGAAAGCTTCTGAACTATCTAGTATCAATGCAATGTCATCTTCATCCTTAGGTTGTGAGAGATCACTCTCTAACTCTTCCACTTTCTGTGCTATGTTCTTCTTTCTTTGTGGTTCACCTGCATCAGCCTTTCTTTGACTCACCCCTTGCTCGTAAGCAATTAGTGATCCAAGAAGATTGTCAAAAGTGTAAATATTTGAATCTTAATACTCTATAATTGTTATTATTTTAGCATCATAAGTAGTAGGTAAACAATGAAGTATTTTATTAATAATTTCAGCATACGTTAGTTCCCTACCTAATGTATGTAAAAAGGTGACCATTTGTGTGAATCTTGTGTATATATCAAAAATGGATTCATTGAGTTTCATGTGAAATAGTCCAGAGTCATGCAACAAGATATTAAGTCTAGATTGTTTAACTTCATTAGTCCCCTAATAAGTTATATAAAGAATATCTCATATATCCTTTCCACTTTTGCAAGTGGAAACCCGCATGTAATCTTCAGATTTAAGAGCACGAAAGAAAATATTCAAGCATTTAGCATTAAGTTGTGCTAAGTCATGTTCTTCTACTGTCAAGTCAGCAAAGGGAGTTTTAACTCTAACTCCGTCAACTAATCTAGTTGGTTTTATATACCCTTCCTGAACAAAGATCCATATATGGTAATCTAGTGACTGTAAAAATGTAGACATGCGTATTTTCCAAAAATTAAAAGGAATATTGTCGAATAAGGGAGGTCTAGTTATTGAGTAACCTTCAGGTGTGTTTTGGTTTCAAAATGTAGTCATGATCGTTAATCAAAAAGTAGTCTAAACTTATGATTTTGAAACAAAGCTTTGATAGCAATTGTTGAAACTTGTTAAGTATGAATTAGAATGTTATACCTAAGCTTATATCCTAGCGGCTAACAAAGAGGGGGGGGGGGGGGGAATGGAGGGGGGGGGGGGGGGGGGGTAAATTGGTAATTTAAAAATTTTCTTCTTATATTTTAAACTGATAAAAAATCCTATAGTGAAATTTTCTGAAAAAGAATTTTCAAGCACAAATCAATTAGAAAACAATAAAGTAAAAAGCAACAAAAAAAATAAAAAGACAAAAGATTGATATTGGTTCGGTCAAACACGACCTACATCCACTCCCTAAAGTCTCCCACTTCAGGTATTATACTATTACCACTTAGTGTCTCTCATTTTTCCCCCACAACAAGGTGAAGAAGCCTTCACAAAAACTCTCTTCCACCACTACCTAGCACGGCAGAGAACCGCCATCCTTTTACACCCTCCAAGTGTAAGTAGAGTACCTTCAGCTATTCACACTCTCCAAGTGTAGGCAGAGAACCTTCAGCTGTTCACACTCTCCAAGTGTAGGCAGAGAATCCTTTGTCCTTTCACACTTCTCCAAGTGTTGATAAAGAACCGAATCTTCTCGAAAGATCTTCTCATGAGAATTCTAGAAGGACAAGAGAAAAGAGTGAAATAATCATAATTCATAAATGGAGATTATTACCTTTGAGTGTCAAGTGAACCCTTCACGCTCTAGTAGTAAGAACTCTCCTTCAAACACTCTCTTTTACTCTCTCCTTGAATCTCCCTTCAGTTTGTATGAAGACCAATGGACAAAAAGATTTCCAGACAAATTTAAGTGGGCCTTTTATAAGAAAGACACGAAAAATTGTCTAAAAACTATAAAATTTTAATACAATACATACTCGATCGCCTTATACGATCGAATTTTATACGTACGAATAGTGTTAAAACTGTTACGTATGAACTCAATGTACATTGGTATAAAATTCCTTTGTACCCGATCATCATACAATACGAACATAGTTCTTCTGATATAAATAGTTATTTCAAAGGTTTGTTGGGACGAAAAAAAATAGAACGAATCACAAGTTCAAAGAACAGAGAATTTCATCTAGGGACGAAGGTGTCAATTCGTCTGGACGAATAGAAAAAACTGAAAATCCAAAGGAGATCGTCCAGGGATGAATAAAACTATTCATCGAGACAAACAGTTCAAACTGAAAATCCAAAGGACATCATCCAGGGATGAATTAGACTATTCATCTGGACGAACAGTTCAAACTGAAAATTCGGAGGACATCATCCAGGGACAAATGGGACTATTCATCTAGATGAACAGTTCAAACTAAAAATCTAGAGGACATCGTCCAGGGATGAATGGCACTATTCGTCTGGACGAACAGTTCAATTTAAAAATCCAGAGGACATCGTCCAGGGATGAATGGGACTATTCGTTTGGATGAATAGTTTAAAGAAAAAAAATTTGCTCACCTTCTGTTTATTCTATTTGCTCTTGGAGGTGTATAACTGATCTGATCGTCTAGTACGAACATAGTTCATCCTGTACGATCGGTATTAAAAAATTATGAATTTTAAAGTTCTCCCCCATTGTGTGTGTGCTGAGTTACTTAACTACAATCACCCTCTTCTTGACTCAGGTAAAATAAATACATACTCCAAGTTATGAATAATAATAATAATAATAATAATAATAATAATAAGCATATCTTTGATTTAAAGTCTTCAACAATCTGGAGTATGATTTTCCTGAAATATTAGTACATATAAGAGCCAAAAGATAATTCTTACAAAATATATTAGGAGAAAGTAATACTCAAAACAATAATATTTAGAATCATCAAAATACATAAGTTATAAGAATGTGAAGCATGCAAAGCTAAGTAGCAACTTTCTCAACAAGGTTCTCTGTCTACACTTGGAGAGTGTGAATAACAGAAGGTTCTCTACCTACACTTGGAGAGTGTAAATAGCTGAAGGTTCTCTGTCTACACTTGGAGGGTGTAAAAGGATGATGATACTCTTCCTACACTTGGAGGGTGTAAAAGGATGATGGTACTCTGCCTATACTTGGACGGTGTAAAAGGATGACAGTTCTCTGCCACACCTGGTAGTGGTGGAAGAGAGTTTTGATGAAGGCTTCTCTACATTGCTGTGGGAGTAAAAGGAGAGACACTATTAACAATAGTGCAATACCTGAAGTGGGAGACTTTAAGGAGTGGATGTAGGTCGTGTTTGACCGAACCATTATAAATCTTGTGTCTTTTATATTCCGCTACTTTTTTTTTTTAGTTTTGTTTATATATGTGGTTGAAAAATTATTTTTAAAACTACTAAATATTTCATCGATTTAAACTCTTAAAATTCAAATTAATAAGAGGTGAATTTTTTAAATTACCAATTAACCCCCCCCCCACCCTCTCTTGGTTAGCTGTTGGGATATAAGCTTAGGTCTAACAACCTAATTCATAATTAATAAGTTTCAAAAACTGCTATCAGAGCTTAGTTTCAAAACCATAAGTTTAGAATACTTTTTGATTATCGATCATGGCTACATTTGGAAACCGAAATACACTTGAAGGTTACTCTATAACTATACCTCCCTTATTTGATAATATTCATTTTGATTTTTGGAAAACACGCATGTCAATATTTTTATAGTCACTAGATTACCGTATGTGGATCTTAGTTCAGGAAGGATATACAAAACCAACTAGACTAGTTGATGGCAATAGAATAGAAGCATCCTTTGTGGATTGGACTATAGAAGAACACGACTTAGCATAACTGAATGCTAAATATCTAAATAGTTTCTTTTGTGCACTTAAGTCAAAAGATTACATGTGGGTTTCTACTTACAAGAGTGGAAAGAATATATGGGATAGCCTTTGTATAACTTATGAAGGGACTAATAAAGTTAAATAATCCATACATAATATCTTGTTGCATGACTATGAATTATTTTGTATGAAACCTAATGAAACCATTTATGACATGTACACAAGATACACACAAAGAGTCACCTCTTTATATGCATTGAGTAGGGAACTAAGGAATGTTGAAATGGTTAATAAGATATTTTATTATTTACCTACTACATATGATGCTAAAATAACTACAATTACAGAGTTTAAAGACTTAAATGTTTACTCTATTGATAATCTTCTTGGATCATTAATTGCTTACGAGCAAGGAGTGAGTTAAAGAAAGATTGATGCAGGTGAACCACGAAGGGAGAAGAACATAACACTAAAAGTGGAGGAGTCGGAGAGTGATCTATCGAACCTAAGGATAAAGACGACATCATGCTGATGACAAGATAGTTCAGAAGTTTTCTGAAGAGGAAGTAAAAGAGAATCCAGCAATGAAATCAAGGTAAGTTAAATAAAAATGTTAAGGTTTCAAATGATGTTATTTACTATGAGTGCAGAAAACCTGTACACATTAAGTCAAACTACCCAAAACTCAAAGCCACTCCTAGCAAGGAGAAGGTAGAGAAGAAACCAATTATGAAGAAGGGCAAGAAGAAGTTCAAAGAGCTTTCTGAGCGGACTCAACTTCAGACTCATTAGAGATTGATAAGGAAGAGGAAGTCACAAATTTTTGCTTGATGGCCGATAATCTTGATCAATCAGATCAAGAAGATCATGTGACTTGACTTACAATGAACTTTTAGAAGTCTCTGAATGCATACATGTTACATATTGGAAGTTAAAGAAAATGCATGCTAGTCTAAACTTAGAGTTATAAGAACTTCAAATAGAGTAAGAGATCCTTAGGAAAGATCAAGCTTTAATTGATAATAACTACATAAAATTACTTGATGAGTTCGACAATTTGAATAAGAACTATGAAAATTTAAAATCATCCTAGGTAGAACCTGAAAAAGAATTTAAAGATTTTAAGGTTGAATCTGAGAGCAAAAACTATCAGATAAATTATACAAATCGTATATTGGAAGATATGAATACCTTTTATAAACTGAAGATAAAATCTCTCGATGATAATAGAATACCCTCAAGACTTAAATATTTTATTAATCCTATTTTGTATCTAATATTTATACAATCCAAGAATAGACAGAATAATTATATAAGATTAAGAAACTCATTTTTTGAAGTCAAATGCTTTAATTGTGGATTGTTTGGACATATAGCACACCCTGTACATTAAATAGAAAAACTTTTTTGGTGTGGAAGCCTAAGATGTATAAACCTAGACATAACATACATGCATCTGTTTATAATTTGCAAAAAAGTGAACCCAAACTTGTTTGGGTTCCCAGGTCTAATGTTTGATGATTTTACAGGAATGCTCTCACACAAGGCCTCGTGAGAGCATATAGTACCTGGATAGTGGTTGCTCAAAGCATATGACTAGAGATACTGCACAATTCATATCACTGAAAGCCAGGAGTGGAGGCAAGGTTACACTTGGTGATAACACCTCAAGGAAGGTGTTTGAATTAGGTATGACAAAAAACTTGAAAAACTTTTTATAGAAAATATTTTGATAGTAGAAGGCTTAAAGCATAATCTTCTGAGTATTAGTCAACTATGTGATAAAGGATATTGTGTTAAATTTTTCCCTACTAGTTGTATATTAATCCTGAATGGTAATGATGTTTTTGCATGGTATACGGATAAATAATGTTTATATGCTAGATTTCAATTGTATCAATACTCTTACTATTTTTGTTTAAAAACTATTTCTGAAGAGTTATGGCTTTGACATAAGAGATTTTGTCACTCTAGCATGAAAACCCTTAGGAGGACTTTCCAAAAAAACTTAGTGAGAGGTATACCAAAACTAGACTTTATTAAGAATCACCTTTGCGATGCATGCCAATTAAGAAAATAGGTGAAGTCATCATTTCAGTCCAATAAGGATCTTAGAACTAGTAAACCATTAAAGATTTTGTATATGGATCCTTTTGGACCAGTTGGAACTATAAGTCTACGAGAGAAGATATACGGATTTGTGAATATGGATGATTTTTCTAGATTCACATGGGTTAGATTTTTATATCATAAGAGTGAATTCTTTGAGGAGTTTAGAGATTTTTTGACTTGGATTATGAGGAAACTAGGATGTGTGATTTTAAAAAATGCAAAGTGTTCATTGAGGAGAATTTGAAAATAAAAAAATTAAAGATTTTTGTAAGGAGAAAGGAATTGATAATAATTTTTCTGCACCTAGAACCCCTCAGTAGAATGGGGTAGTCGAAAGGTACAATAGAACATTAATAGAAGCTGCTCGAGCTATATTGACAGAATATTCACTTTCTAAATATTTTTGGGCTGAGGTGGTTAGTACAACATGTTCTGTTCGAAATAGAGTGAATGTTAGATCAAACTTGAATAAAATACCCTATGAGTTACTAAAGGGGAGAACACTGAATTTATCAAATTTTTATGTTTTTGGATGTGAGGTGTTCATACATAATAATGGAAAATCTGTCTTAGGAAAATTTGATCCAAAATTTGATAAAGGAATTTTTATAGGATACTTAAGTGTTGGAAAATCTTATAGAGTATTCAATAAAAGAACATTGGCAATTGAGGAGACCACACATGTTATATTTGATGAATCTAAAATTTTGGAATAGCCAATTATTATAGAGGATGAGATAGAGATTAATTCCCAAAAGATTGAAAAAATAAATTTGGATAAAAATTTAGAGCTAGAAAACCCAGTGCCTAGAGATTTAAGATTTTCTAAAAATCATCCAAAGAAATTAATTATAGGTGAACCTAGTGAGGGTGTTAAGACTAGGCATGGACTGAGCAAAGAAGTCAATCATTCAATTTTTATTTCTTCCATAAAACCCACAAATATTGATCAAATACTTTCAGATGAATTTTGGATTTTGGCAATACAAGAAAAATTAAATCAATTTGTAAGAAAAGAAGTATGAGAATTAATTGCAAGGCCAAAGGATCAAAGTATAGTTGGGACTAAGTGGGGATTTTAAAACAAAATGAATGACTCAGGAGGCTAGATTGGTGGCTAAGGGTTATAATTAGATTGAAGAGAATAATTTTGAGGAGACTTTTGCCCCTATAGCTAGACTTGAAGCAATTAGAGTTTTATTAGCATTTGCATTTTTTAGAGGTTTCAAGTTGTGTCAAATGGATGTTAAAAGTTCCTTTTTAAATGGGTTAATCCAAGACGATATTTTTATAGAATAACCTCTAAGATTTGAAAATTCAAAATACCCTAATCATGTGTTTAAGTTAAAAAACGTCATTGTATGGATTGAGACATGCACCTAGGGCTTTGTATGAGAGGTTGAGCACCTTCCTACTTAAGAGATCTTTTGAAAATGGAAGTGTGGATATAACTCTATTTTTGAAGAAATTGGGAGAAGATATACTCATTGTACATATTTATGTTGATGATATCATCTTTGGATCTACTGATAAAAATCTTTATGATGAATTTTCTAAAATAATAAGTAGTGAATTTGAGATGAGTCTAATGGGAGATTTTAGTTACTTTCTAGGCTTTCGCATAAACATATTGAGGAAGGTACATTTATTAATTAGTCGAAGTATGTTAAGGACATCCTCAAAAAGTATGAAATGGATAATGCTAAACCTGTTAGTACACCTATGAGTTCCTCTGTTTAGTTGGATAAGGACCGAAAGGGAAAATCTGTTGATCAAAAGAAATTTAGGGGAATTATTGGATATTTACTTTACTTGATAGCTAGCCGACCTGTATTATATTTAGTGTTTATTTATGTGCAACATTTCAATTAGATCCAAAAGAATCATATCTGATAGCAGTGAAAAGAATTTTGAGATATCTCTTCGGAACTCAAAACTTATGGATTTGGTATCCTAAGTTTAGCTCTTCATTTGAAATAATTGGATATTCAAATTCAAACTTTGCAAGTTATAGGATTGATAGAAAGAGTAATTATGAAACATGTCAGTTTAATGAAAATTCTTTAGTCTCTCGGTCCAGTAGAAAATAAAATTCCATAGCCCTATCTACTACTGAAACTGAATACATTGCCTTAGGAAGTTGTGTGGCACAAGTACTTCTGTATGCATGTAGATGATTATACAGCTAAGATCATTTTTTCTGATCGTACGTATGAACATTCAGTTCGTACTTACGAACACATTGCATTTTTTTGTGGGGGATATTTCAAACCATCATAAAAATGATCTTAATTAACTGATCATCCATGACGAATACCTGTTCGTCTATTACGATCGTCTGGTCAAAAGTCTATATGAAAGTACGCCTCGTAACTTGCATGTTTACGAAAATCCATTTCATTTTTGGACACATTCATTCGTACATACAAAATTTTATTTCGTACGTACAAACCCTAAATTGTATAAGACGAAATTATTTTTGTTCGTACGGAAGTTCATTTTTCCTTTAAATAGAAGGGTTTAGAACTCTATTTTCATACACTTCAAAAACCTTTCAAATCCTTTCATCTCTCCAAATCTGTTAAATGACAAGCTTAAGCAAAAGGACTAGAGTGGCTAAGGAACTGATTAGGGGACCTTCCTCTAGAAATCCTGAAGAAAATTTTCTATCCAAAGAAAACTAAGAGTCTTTTCCTAGGTCGGTTTCCTCTAAAATCGCCTCTTCTAGAATTTTTCTACAGGAACAACTTACCTTTAAGGTAATGCACCTTTTTGCTTCTAACCAGTTTGCTCTTATTCTGACTCTAATTCACCCCTACAATAATGAAACATTCCACTACTTCCTTGCAAACATGTCTTTTAATACTGACCAGAGTGTGATTATATCCTATATTTTTAAAAAGATGATAGAAATAAAGATGGAGGATTTGGGGATATTTTTAAATTTAAGGACTCAAGGGATTAGAGCCCATACTTTGACCTTTTTTTCCAACTTCGACTAGACTTTAATAAATCAAGTTATTAGAGGGATTAGAGGGGTATGTCATATACCTAAGGTGTCCACTCTTAACCGAAATGCCTGAATCATCCAGTATGTTCTTTGTACTTCCATTATTCCTAAAACTGGTGATCGAGTAAATATTACTCCTCTTCTTTCCACTGTAACATATCTGATTAGGACTAGCCAACCAATAGATGAATCCAAACTGATCATTGACTACATGTATGGACTTTCTGAGATTGGTCATGTCTCCCACAAGAGAAAGAAGAATATAGCCTTAGGTCATCTTATGACCTACATTCTGGAAAAGAAGTATGATCTAGTTCATCCTATTCAAAATCTAGAGGAGCCTGTCAACTAAAATGATGGATCATTCAGAGCAATTTTTAATAAGGATGCTCAATTTAAAAGTACTAACTTTAAGGAAGAAAGGAGAAGACCTCCACCTGCACCTGCTAGTAGACAAAACTTTCAGGAGATGGTCCAGCGATTTGATCATCTTGAGAGCCGCTTTGATGAACATTTTGATCAAATTGAGACTCATTTACAGTAGCAGGATGCGCAGTACCAACAGGACAAGGGATGGATTAGAGGTCAATTCGACTCTGTGACCTCAAATATGGCTATGATGAGTAGCTATTTTAACCTCTTTAACTAGGGATCTCCTCCCGATCAAGGATCCTCTATGTGATGACTATACTTCTTTTATGATTTTCTCTATCAGTGGCGATGTTATGTGATATGATGTGTTGTTAGTTTTTATGTCTTTATATTTTATGTTTTTATGTTTTATTTCTTTTGGAAAATCTTTGTGTATTGATATCTATCGTGCTCAATAAATTATCATTCACCATAATATCAATAAAAAATTATCCTGTCATGTTTCTAGAAATTTTTGTTAGCCTATATGATTATCATGGCTAATTGATCTAACAAGTGTTTTACTTTGAAATACAATAATTTTTTTTAAATTCATTATAAAATCTATTTTTTTCAAAAATTTAAGTTGTGCTATAACTCGATCAAGTTAAGGATATCAAATTCATATTTTTGTTAGACTAACATAATTTAATATTATTATTACAAGTTTGATGTATTCTTATTTTTTATTTTTCTTTTCAATATAAATATCATTATACTTAGAGAAATTTGAGATTTTAGATTATTAATTTTTGAAAGATCAACTAAAAACTTAAAAATGTACAAAAATCAAAAAAATGCGCAATGATTCACAAATTGAAAAGGAGGCACAAAATTAGCCATAAATATAAAAGATGCACAAAGTGTGCCACAAATATTAAAAAGATGCACAAAGCGCCACAAGTTTATGTTCTTTCTATCTTTTAATCTTTAAAGTCAAATGAATCTTCTGTTCAATTTTATTTTTTAGTAAAATTTGAAATACATAAATTTTCATTTCATCTACTTTGCAATAATTTTTCTTATCTCATAGTCTACACTGATTCATGACTTTGATAATTCTTTTTTTGTCTATGTTATATCTATACTTAAATCATATGAATTTTCCTTTTTCTCTAATGACATTTATCTTTTTTATTGTAAATATAACTTAATCTCTTTCAGGATTAATTACCAAAGGCTTCTCATATGACTTCTTGCATTTCTATGTTTGTTTCCTTCTTCTCTTTTTATTGTTGTCAAAAAGGGGGAAAATATTGTTTGACACCTGATTATTTATTATTTTGTTCGTGACTTTTTGGTGTTTGATTTATTCGTATCTTTTTGGTATTTATTTTGATATTTTAGTGTCATTTTTTTATGTGTGATTATTTTTGTGTGTTGAAAAAACTTTAAAAAATTAAAATTTTGATTTATTCAAAATAAATATCCCTTATTCTCACATGCTTATTTCTTCAAGAGGAGATTAGGAGAAACTTAGAACTTTCAGACTTATACAAATAATAATTATTTTGCCATCATAAAAAAGAGGGAGATTGTTGACAGAGTTGCTACTTAGCTTTACATATTTTACACTCTTGCAACTTATATGTTTTTTATGATTCCAAATATTATTTTTTTCTCCTAACACATTATGGAATATTTTTATTTGCTCTTATGAGTACTAACATTTTAGGGAAGTCATACTCCAGATTATTGAAGACATCAAATCAAGATATGCTTATAATGTTTTGTAAAACTAGAGCATATATTTTTTATTTTATTTGAGTTTGAGAGAGTGTGATTGTAAATTGAGTAACTTAACACACACCGGGGAGAGTTAAAATTCATAATTTTTAAAACTGATTGTACAGTACGAACCATGTTCGTACGGGGCGATCTTGTCAGTTTTACTCCCAAAAAGAGCAATGGAACGAACAAAGCGGGCAAAAATTTTTCTAAGTCCTATTCGTCCAGATGAATTTACCTTTCATCCTAGGATGATGTCCTCTCGACTTGTGCTTTGAACTATTCGTCCAGACAAATTTACTTTTTAGTCCCAGGATGATGTCCTCTAGACTTATGCTTTGAACTATTCATCTAGATGAATTTACCCTTGCATCCCAAGACGATATCCTCTGGACTTGTGATTTAACCTATTCATCCAAACAAATTTACCCTTTCATCCCAAGATGATATCCTCTGAACTTATGCTTTGAACTATTCATCTAGACAAATTTACCCTTTCATCCCAGGACAATGTCCTCTCGACTGGTGATTTAACCTATTTGTCCAGACGAATTTACCCTTTCATCCAAGGATGATGTCCTCTGGACTTATGCTTTAAACTATTCATCCAGACGATTTAACCCATTCGTCCCTGGTTGAAGTCCTCTAGACTTGTGCTTTTAAACTATTCATCCAGACGATGTTACCAATTCATCCCAGGACGATGTCCTCTATTCTTTCAACTTATAGCCCATCCTATATTTTTATACCAACAAACCTTAGGAATAACTGTTCGTGCGGGATAATTATCGGGTACAAAGGTAATTCATATTGATTCACATGTAGTTCATACGCAACAATTTTTACACTACTCGTACGTACAAAATGAGATCGTACGAGATGATCATAAACATACAGATTTGAAAAATAGCAGTTTTTGGATGGTTTTTTGTGTCTTTTCTATAAAATGTCCACTTAAAACTATCTTGCAATCTTTTTGTCACTTGGTCTTCATGCATACTGAACAGAATTTGAAGGAGAGAGTAAGAGATAGTGTGTGAAGAAGATTTCTTACTACTGGAGCATGAAGGGTTCACTTGGTTATTAAAAGGTAAAGATATCTATTTGTAATTTATGATTACTTCACTCTTTTCTCTTGACCTTCTAGATTTCTCATGAGGAGATCTTTCGAGAAGATCTGGTTCTCTGCCAACACTCGAGCAGTGTGAACAGCCGAAGGTTCTCTTCCTACACTTAGACAGTGTGAACATTCGAAGATTCTCTGCCTACACTTGGAGAGTGTGAATAGCTGAAGGTTCTCTACCTATACTTGGAGGGTGTAAAAGGAAGATGTTACTCTGCCTACACTTGGAGGGTGTAAAAGGATGATGGTACTCTGCCTCCACTTTGAGGGTGTAAAAGGATGACGGTTTTCTATCGCATCAGGTAGTGGTTGAAGAGAGTTTTTGTGAAGGCTTCTCCACCTTACTGTGGGAGCAAAATTAGAGACACTAGTGGTAATAGTGCAATACCTAAAGTGGGAGTCTTCAGGGAGTGGATGTATGTCGAATTTGACTAAACCACTATAAATCTTGTATTTTTTATTTTCATCTGCTTTTTTTTAGTTTTGTTGATATCTGTGGTTGAAAAATTGTTTTTAAAAATACTAAACATTTCATCATTTATAAACTCTAAAAATTCTAATTAATAAGAGGAGAATTTTTTAAATTACCAATTCACCCCCCTCTTGGTTAGCTGTTGGAATATAAGCCCCCCCCCCCCCCTCTTGGTTACCTGTTGGAATATAAGCTTAGGTCTAACAACCTAATTCATAATTAACAAGTTTTAATAGTTAGCACTGCTAATCTTGGAGGGAATGTATACAGTTTTGTGATTTTAGATGATTTCTCAAGATTCACGTGGGTTAAATTTTTATTTCATAAAAGTGAGTCATTTAAAGAATTTAGAAATTTTTCGACTTGGATTCAGAGACAATTAGGGTTTGAGATTTTAACAATATAATGTGATCACGGCGGTGAATTTGAAAATGAAAATTTTGAAGATTTTTGTAAAGAGAAAGAAATTGAGCATAATTTGGGGTAGTCAAAAGAAAGAACAAAATATTAATTAAAGCCACTAGAGTCATGTTGGCTGAATATTCACTTCCTAAACATTTTTGGGCTGAAGCGGTTAACAATTCATGTTATGTTCTGAATAGGGTGAACATTAGATCATAAATAAATAAAACACCCTATGAGCTTCTTAAGGAGAGAATATCTAATTTGTCTCATTTAAATGTTTTTTGTTCTAAGGTGTTCATACATAATAATGAAAAATCTTCCTTAGGCAAATTTGATCCAAAATCAGATGAAGGAATTTTTTTTTGGATACTCTAATATTGGAAAATCTTATAGAGTATTTAATAAAAGAACTTTGATAGTTGAGGAGGCCACATATGTTGTATTTGATGAATCTATAATTTTAGGAGAACCAATTTTGGAAGAAGATGATTTGGAAAATAACTCTCAAAGAATTGAGAAGATTAATTTTGGAAGAAAATTTAGAGACTGAAAATCCATTACCTAGAGATTTGAGATTTTCTAAAAATCATGCTAAGAAATTAATTTAAGGTGAACCTAGTGAGGGTGTTAGGACTAGTCGTGGACTAAGCAAAGAAGTCAATCATTCTGCTTTTATTTCGATGATAGAACCCACAAATATAAATCAAGTACTTTCAAATGAATTTTGGATAGTGGAAATACTAGAAGAATTTAATCACTTTGTGAGAAATGATGTTTAAGAATTAATTATAAGGTCAAAGGATCAAAGTGTAGTTGGAACTAAGTGGGTATTTAAAAATAAAATGAACGACTTAGGAGTTATTAGAAATAAAGCTAGATTGGTGGCTAAGGGGCATAATCAGATTGAAGGGATTTATTTTGAGGAGACTTTTGCCCCTGTAGCAAGACTTGAAGCAATTAGGATTTTATTAGACTTTGCCTATTTTAGAAGATTCAAATTATTTCAAATGGATGGTAAAAGTACCTTTTTGAATGGGGTGATACAAGAGGATATTTATGTTGAACAAACCTCTAGCTTTGAAAATTCCAAATACCAAAATCATGTTTTTAAATTTAAAAAGGCATTATATGGATTCAAGCAGGCACCTAAAGCTTAATATGAGAGGTTGAGCACTTTCTTACCTGAGAGATCATTTGAAAATGAAAGTATGGATAGCACTCTCTTTTTAAAGAAATTGGGATATGATATACTCATTATTCAGAATTATGTGGATGATATCATTTTTTGAACTTTTAATAAAAATCTTTGTGATGATTTTTCTAAAATAATTGTTGAGTCCAGTAATTAGGTTGTTAAGCCTAAGTTAATGTCCCAAAGGCTACCAAGAGGGGGGGTGAATTGGTAGTTTAAAAATTTTAAGCCCTCTTTTAAAATGAGTCAAACCGAAATGAAAATTTTCTTTTAAGTTTTTATAGAAAGCATTTTTCAACCACTGAGTTTTAAAACTAAAAATAAAATGCGGAAAAGTAAAAAAACAGTAAAGTAAATGACACCAGATTTATAGTGGTTCGGTCTAAACCAGACCTACATCAACTCCCCATAGGCACCCTCTGAGTATTGCACTAATACCAATAGTGACTCTCCTTTTACACCCACAGCAAGGCGGAGAAGCCTTTATAACACACTCTTTTCACCACTCCCTGGTGCGGCAGAGAACCGTTGTCCTTTTACACAATCCCTAGTGTTGGCAAAGAACCGTCCGTCCTTTCACACTCTCTAAGTGTGGGCAGAAAACCGTCCGTCCTTTCACACTCTCCAAGTGTGGGCAAGAGAACCGTCATCCTTTCACACTCTCCTAGTGTGGGCAGAGAACCCTTCGGCTATTCACACTCTCCAAGTGTAGACAGCGAACCGTCCATCCTTTCACACTTTCTAAGTGTGGGCAGAGAACCCTTCGTCCTTTCACACTCTCCAAGTGTCGGCAGAGAACCGGATCTCCTTGACAGATCTTCTCACAAGAATCTAGAAGGAACAAAGAAAAGAGTGAAGTAATCCCAATTCACAAGTAGAGACTCTTACCTTTGAAATCCAAGTGAAGCCTTCTTGCCTTTATGGTAGGAATCCTCCCTTGAATGCTCTCTTCAACTCTCTCCTTGGCTATTCTCTCAAGAGGCACGAAGATCAAATGACAAAAAGATAGGGTGGCAGTCTAATTTGGACTATTTATACAAAAGACAAGAAAAACTGCCAAAAAACTGCAAGTTTTCAATTCTGTACGCAATGGATCGTCCTGTACGATCGTGGATCGTCCTGGACGATTTTACTTAAACGATCTAAAACGACCCTATTTGAATATGTGTACGAAATGCCTTCGTAC
>NW_021319342.1:44602-49575 GCF_001605985.2 Dendrobium catenatum
TTCCATGTGCTCAATAGGAGATAACTGTCTGATCGTCCCGTACGAATGGATATTGCCCAGTAAGATCAGTATAAATTTTTTATGATCTCCATATGTGTGTGTATGTTTTTATTCACTCAATTACAATCACTCCTTTTCAATTTAATTACAGCAAACTTCAAATTTTATAAAGTATCTCATTCTAAATTTGTTTTGAAGTCTTCGTAGTCTGGAGTTCTTTTTTTTTTTTTTTTGAAATGTTAGTACACACAAGTGAAAATACAAATCTTCTAAAATTGTTAGGAGATAACTACACATTTGAACAATAATGTTTGGAATCATCAAAACTACATAAGTTGCAAAAATGTAAAGCATTCAAATAGCAACTATCTTTAACAATAATGAGTAGTGAATTTGAGATGAGTCTAATGGGAGATATTAATTATTTTTGAGGTTTTAGCATTAAGCAAATTGAGGAGGGAACATTTCTTAGTCAGTCAAAATATGTTAAGGACATCCTCAAAAAGTATGAAATGGATAATGTTAAACCTGTCAGTATACCTATGAGTTCCTTAGTTTAGTTGGGTAAGGACCCAAAGGTAAAATATATTGATCAAAAGAAATTTAGGGGAATTATTAGATCTTTACTTTACTTACTGCTAGTAGACCCCATATTATGTTCAGTATTTATTTGTGTGTTAGATTTCAATCAGATTCAAAAGAATTACATTTGTCAGTAATAAAAAGGATTTTGAGATATCTCTTAGGAACTCAAAACTTAGGGATTTTGTATCCTAAGTTTAGCTCTTAATTTTAAATAATTAGATATTCAGATTTGGACTTTATTGGTTGTAGGGTTGATCGAAAGTGTATATCTAGAACTTATCAATTTATAGGAAATTCTTTAATTTCTTAGTCTGGTACAAAAAAAAATTCTGTAGTCCTATCTACTACAAAAGCTGAATATATTACCTTAGGAAATTGTGTGGCACAAGTTCTTTGGTTAAAAGAACAGTTAATTGATTTAGGATTTTTAATAGCACAATTCTAATTTATTGTGATAACACTAATGCCATTTGCATTTCAAAAAATCCTATTCAACATTCTAAAACCAAACATATAGATATAAGGCATCATTTCATTAGGGATCATGTATCCAAAGGAGAAATTTAATTGAACCATATTTCTACTGAAATTAAACTTCTAGATATTTTTTACAAAATCACTAGCTTTTAATACTTTTACCATATAAAAAATAAGGCTTAGTGTGATCGATCTTATTTCTTAATAAATGTTTTTTTGCAAACGTGATATGTGTATTTGTGTGTTTTCATTTTTATTTTTCAAAATGCTTATTTATATAAGTGTTTTTCTATTTTTGTTTTATGTTTTGTCTATTCTTAAAATTTTTTCAAAAATCATATTTCCTATTTATGAACGATCGTGCAAATTTTTTTAAGTGTTCTATTCATACTGTACGAAATTATTTTTATCACGTACGAATTCTATAGCATGTAAATCACTGTTTTGGACTGATCGCATAAAACTTTTGATTTCTCAGTACATATCATACTATACGATATATATATCTTCCCGGATGATTTGTATTACTTCGTCTATACGCATGTAGATGGTTATATGGGCAGAATCAGTTATTATAATCGATCATACGTATAAACTTTTAGTTCATATATACAAACCACGTGTCATTCGATGTAGGGGATGAACCTAATCGTCTTTAAAATGATCTTAAATAGTCATTCATCCCGGACGAACACCTATTCGTCTATACGATCATCTAGTCAAAAAGCATGTACGAAAGGACACTTCGTAACTTAAGTGATAATGAAAAGTCATTTCATTTTGAACGTATTCGATCATATATATGAAATTATTTTCATACATGACAAACCATCTATCCAAATGTACGAACCTTTTTTTGTACGTAAGAATGGTCATTTTTTCTTTAAATAGGAGGGTTTTAGATTTCATTTCATTCACTTTACAACCTCTTTCAATCCTTCAATTCTTAGTTATGGCCAGTTCTAACAAGCATGGTAGAGTCACTAAGGGATCATCTTCTAGCAATTTATATTTATTTTTGCATTTATTTATTAATTTGAAGTCACCATGGCTTGAGACTTTGGGAGAGTGAATTTGAGCATGTCCCTAACATCTCCAAATTTTCCCTCCCCTATTTGAGGTGTTTAAGGGCATTTTTCAAACCAATTTTAGTTTAAGGGTCATGGTTTGACCCTTAAATTCAAATTGAAACTATGATCTTTCCAATGAGAATTAGGAGTTGATTTTTGGTATGATGGTGATATTTTTTTTTTTTTTTTTTTGAAGAAAAGCATAAGTTCTTCATTAAAAAAAAAAACTTATAACATCCTAATAGCATTTGATTCCTCCTTAACACTTTAGTAAAAGTGGGAGGAATCTTATTCATAATCATCCCAAATGAAAGAACTAATACTTGCATAGTTAGCACATAGGTCCACTAACTTTTTTTTTTTTTTGAAGAGATGCACCAAATTGCATTAAGAAATAAAGGAAATAATTAAAATTGCTTGAATGGTCACATTCCTCCTTGATTAATTTCAACAACAAGGACAGAATGTTATCAAAGGAAAAACTATCAAAAGTAAAACTCCTATCTAAAGCCATAGTAGCACAAAGATTAGCTACTTTATTACAACTTCTAGGAGCATGAAGAAAGATCACTTTATTGAAATCATCTAAGAAGAAGAGCTCCTTAACCGGCCACCTATCCACATGCCAAAACTTCTTCTTTAAATAATTTTGAATGAATGTAATAATGTTGATGTTGTCACTCTCAATGATCACTCCTTTGCAATCAAGCATCCACCTCCAAATGAAATCCCTCATTGTAATTATCGCCTCTAGCTCCAATTGAGCTTTCCAAGTGAATTTTATTCTTCCCAAATGCAAGAATAAGCCTGCCTTTATGATCTTTGAAAACTCCTCCGATTCCAGCAAGATTTGAGCTAAGTAATGAAGTGTCCACGTTAATCTTAATCCAATCTATCGGTGGAGGGCACCAAGCTTTTGTAGACTCCCAAAGGAGATTAGTACCCCAACTATCTAGATATGGACTAGATTTGTACATGGCTAGAGATAGAGCATTAGCTGCTACCAAAGAACTTGGTAAAGCAGCCTTACCATACTTAATTTCATTACGGTTCTTCCATGAAAGGTAAACAATGGTGCAGTAAATTCTTATAATACCAGAATTTCGGCCCGTTAAACTCCTAAGCTCCTGTAAGCAACAGTCCAGAGATTGAAAAATAGGTATTTGAATACCCCAATCACGCATTTTCACAATAACTTCAACCAAATATTTACACTGAACCACAATACGCTCATAATCTTCAACCAACTGACAACCTCTAGCACACAAGTCAGTAGACAAAAGTCTACGATATCTGAGGAAATGATTGGTGGGAATCGCAGATTTACTAAGCCGCCACCAAAAAATCTCCACCTTCTTGTTGAGTTTAAGCTTCTTAAGCTAATTACCATAACCATCATCATCAACTGAGTACCTGCACTTCATCAGGTTCTCATACGTCAAAGCAGAAATTGTCTTACCCAAAAACATGTTCAACAACTCCACCTGATCCTCCATCAAAGAGGAGTCAATTTGAATTCGACTGATCAACATAATAAGATCTGTATGAAAGAATTTCTGAAGCAAAGTATTATTCCAACAGCCGATAAGCTCCTGCACTTTCATATCCTCTAAGGCTCTGCAATCTGCAAATGTAGTCCACATATTAATGCACTTATCTAGCAGCCACACATCCTTCAACACATTAATCTTACTACCTTTGCCCACTTTCCATTTGATAACATTTCTTAGATTCCTACCACCGTCCAGTAGGATTTTCCATGCGCTCGATGTAGTTTTTTTATGTGTGTCATTCATAACATCATTCCCATATTTAGATCTAATTGTTCTATGAAACAAAGAATCTGATTTCTGCAAATAATTCCATGTCAACCTAGCTCTTAGAGATCCAATTCTAAGTACAGGTGAATGCACTCCCAGCCCTCCCATATTTCTTGGTTTACACATCTCCCCCCAAGCAACATAATGCTCTTCTTCCCATCAGGTTTATGCCAGATAAAGATTCTACATAATTTTTCCAACTCATATAACATTATTTTCGGGATCAAAGAATGTGTTATTAAAAAATTTGGCATAAATAACTGATAGCTTTCTATAAGAGTGAGTTTACCTCCCATTGACAAAGACTTCTTCCCCCAAGCATTAAGTCTTTCCATAACATGGCTCAACAACTCTTGAAAATCTGCCATCTTCAACCCGCTAAGAGAGATCTTTATACCCAAATAACTCATATCACAACTTTAAAGCCAAGCACTCTAGCAATCTTCTTCTTCATAGAATATCTAACAGCCTTGCCAAATAAAACATGAGATTTACTGAAGTTGATTCTTTGTCCCATCTACTCACAAAAGTCCTCAACAATAGCCTTTAAAGCTTTAGCTAAGGCACAAGAAACTTGTGAAAAAACTAGCGCATCATCTGCATAAAGAAGATGCATGATCTTTGGACCTCCAGGAGAGACTTGAATTTCGAGAACCTGCCCCCTTTGCTCCAAAGAGTTTGAAATAAGTTGAGAACACATGATGAAAAGATATGGTGAAAGTGGACATCCTTGATGAAATCCACTTTGAGCATTGATCCACTTAGAATTATTCCCATTAATGATGATAGAAAACCTCACATTCACAACACAATCAATGAGAATATTAGAAAAAAAGGTGGGAAAACCATACCATTTAAGTATTTGACAAAGTGTCGGCCAGCCCATACTATCATACGCCTGCTCCATATCCAACTTTATAGCCATCAACCCTTTTTTGGTTTTAGAAAATTTAAACTTATGAAAGACCTCGTGAGCCAAAAGTCAATGCTCTGAAATAGATCTACCAGGAATAAACGCCAT
>NW_021319342.1:49675-64493 GCF_001605985.2 Dendrobium catenatum
ATTAAAGAAAATCCAAAATCAATCAAACTCAAAGGCATATGTTTCAAAATAAAATCTAATATTTTCTAAAAATTTCAAACTTCAAAATCTAGTCAAAGTCAAAAAGTCAACAGCTTGGCCAAACTCGGGTCAAAATCTAGGCTTAAACTTCGAAAATTCATAACTTTTCTTAAAAATTTTCAAACTGAGTGTGCCAATACTCTATACTTTTCATAAGGTCTAATATTTATTAAAAATCTAAAACCTCTAAAATTCACTTTAATTTGAAAAATCAACTTTTAATCCCTTAGTTAACACATTTCGATAATTTCATAAAAATCCAATAACTCTTTAAAGTTTTTAGAATTTCATAATTTGATTAATAAAATATTCTACCAACTTCTTAAAATTAATAACTAGCCAAAATATTTAATGTTAATTCACCTTTAATATTTAACCAACTAAATTAACTTAATTAATCCCAATCGCTACTAGGTAACCAGGCCTATGAGGTCATTAGCTCAGTCCCAAGGAAGGTAAAATAAACTTCACGATCTCGGTGTAAAATAAAGGTAGTGATCACTTAACAATTAAAAGATATTTAAATTAAGCTTTAATACACTAATACTTAAACCTTAACATAAAACTTCCCTTCATCCTTAAGAAACTCAGATTTTAGATAACTCTAACTAACTACCCAGCCACACGACCTTCTACACACAATTTAGATTGTTTGCTAGGACAACCGACATTAGATTCAGGTTAATCTAGTGTTTACTTTTCTGTTGTGTGCCATATTTTTTGAGATTTCACTGCATGTTATGAATGAAATTGCCTCGTGTGTTTGCTTACTTTTACTGCACTATGTGGATAATTAATGTGTTTAGCGAATAGATTACCCTTAGGATAGGAACGATCTTGATGTTCACTGAGTTTTTTACAAATGATCATGCTCATGTAGGGCAATAAAAGGGGTTTAAATAAAAATAATAATAATAAATATGCTTACTACATGTGCTTTGGCTTCTAAGCCCCCCAAATAATAAAAAGAGCATGGTTAATGTGTTTACTTCTTTTTCTGCACATATATATAACTGCTTCGGAATATCTTTTAATATTTAAATGCTAATGATAACCTTACAGGATAGTCTAGAATTTTTTTTATATCAAATATAATTTGTTTAAGAGTTTTGAGTTGTGAAAGCTGAACTTTGAGTTGGGATACATAGATCCAAATGTTAGATTCCAAAGAGAAAATGATACCCCTTTGGGGGATAGTCCCTTACTATTTGAAAGTCTAAATTTGGATCATCTCTTTCATACCCAAAGCAGAAAGGGTAGACTTCCCATTAAAGGAAGAGCTCTCTTTTCCATTTGGATAGCCTACTACGAAGAATTCAAAGAGCCCGAAGGAGAGGAGATTGAAGAATTAAAGATGAAGAGTATCCCACTCAAAGTCACTTGCATCTTAAGTAGGACTAGAATCTTGATTGTTGTAAATGGTGCCCAACAACTTTACTTTCTACACTTCTAAGATATAATAAGCAAGGCAGTTTGCCTATGAACATTTATTAGTTAATTTGATTAAATTTGATGTATTAATATGATTACGTATAGGATTACCTATTTTTTTAGTTTTTTAGTGTTTGTGTGTCGCTTTTTATTTTAGCATGGATACGTGAGGCTCGTGAGGGTGTAAAAATTTTTATACTCGTAATCAAAAGTTTAAAATTTTAGGAATTAAATAACACAAAAAGATAACAAATCTAGAAAATTAGTCGAGGATTGCCCCCAAGGTCATATGCATATTACTGCACTTTTTCTTTCCTTATTTTAGACTCTTTCCCACCTAAGGATAATCCGACCTATGAGGATGAGTTGTTGGACATGGGGAAGCCCAGTCTTCTAAAAAAATTATTTTTAAGTATTTTTTTTAAATTTCAAGCATACATGATTTAGGTATATCAACCAATATGCATTACATTAGAAACACATTAAAGGAGTGTAAATCTTAATTGTATCAGTAGCTAGCATTTTCACCCAGCATAAGTCAAAGCGGTCACATAAGACAATCTGTAGATGTTGTCCCCAACTCTCTAAAACTCTAATAAAAAATGTTTCTACCACTCTAATAAAAATAACTAGACTCATGTATTTAAAATCGACTAGGTGGCTAGCTGGCTCCCTAATCCAGGCCGGGTACATTCAGATCTTGCATTGCATTAGTTAGGTTTGGACTAATGTGGTCGAGTATCCAAATTCAGATTTAGGATTTGGAGGATCTTGAATCATAAGACCCCAACCTCCAAGAATATAATCCCAAATTTCTAATAAAATATTCAAGTCTAACTAAATTTTCCTTCAATCCAAAATATAAAGCCCAACCCTTAGACTAAGTTGGGACACTTCTAGATGGTTCTGAAATTTCAAAGTGTCCCATACTCTACTTCTCTTGAATTCATTAATAAATGTTCAATCTTGATCCATTCCCTTTTGAATTTCCTAAATTCACTTCCTTTGATATCACTCCTAAAAAATTTATAATGAAATTTTGCCACTATTTTAATCGAGAGTTTTCATAGGATACTCTATCTCCCTACAAAGAAATTAACTATGAGGGCTTGTGCTCATAAATGATTTAGAACCACACACACATGATTTAAAAAAAAATGATTTTCAAAACTCACTTAATAATTCTTTTGGGAAATCTACTTCATAATGACATTATCATCATAATCATATGATTATTAATGGATGATACTCTCTTTCTTTAAAGAGCTTTATCATGCATTAACGTCAATTCAAATATGAAACTAACGATCATCTCATCTTGATTGTTGTGGTCCAATTTTAGATTGAACCTCATCTTGATCCTCCCGGGGTCATATGTGGTTCTCCCTTAAATCAGGCTATGATAGCCTACAGAAAATTTATAACTCTAGATCTAAACCCATTAGGAAATTTTATCTCCACCTTTTGAGGTGGTATTTCATCTCTAATGGTCTGTTCGATCTCAAGATTAAAAACTAAACTTAATCCCAAATTTCCCAAAAGAAATTTTAAAACTCAAATTAGTATTCATTGAAAAAATTTAATCAACATTGATCGTTATCGTCATGCCCGAATAATTGTCAAACAGTGGTATCTTCTTCCTTACAGGAGATATATCATTTACTCACAAGGTTTTGGGCATGAGATCAATGATAATCAACTTAGAATATCATAGTTAGAAATTTGATCGAACTCTATTTTGACCTTTCGAGGTCATATGTGGTTCTATCTTGGATCCGGTTATGATATTCAATGAGGATTTATGATTTTGAATTTCAACCCCAACTTGAAATTTTATCTCCACTTTTGGGATGGTATGATTTTTCTAATGGGATGTCTAATCTTAGAATTCGAATCTAAAAGATGATTTTAAAATTCCAAAGAAAACTAATATTTTTCAAACCAGCTTTCAAAAATTTCATAAACAACAATAGAGAAGATCCTAAACTTCTTGAATGATTCACTTTTATGTGATAAAAACCTAATCTAAGTAAATCTTGAGTAATCATGAACAATTATATATCTATATGCTTTCCCAGCTAAGCTAGCAGTGCTAATCAATCCAAACACATCCATGTAAAGGACTTTTAAGGGTTTATGGGAGATAATATCCATGATTGAGTGAAAAGAAGTTCTAATTTATTTTCCTAGTTGGTATGCATCACATATGTGGTCCTTAAAAATTCTTATTTGGGTTTGCTAAAAGTTCATGAAGGTTGTTAAACCCTAAGGAACTAGCCTAAGGCTCACCAAGAGGCGGTGAATTAATAATTTTAAAAAAATTTCCCAACTTCGAAATAATGATGATAATATTTTTGAAAAAGTTTTTAGAAATTGAAAATATCAAATTCTAATTGATTGAAAAAAGCAAATGAGTTTATCAAAAATATTGATTTAACTATGATGATATTTTGATTAATGAAATGAAGTGATAATCACTTATTTTCCTAAGTAGTTATGAAAAAAATAAAATATAGGAAAACTAAAAGTACAAAAAGAAAAAAAATATATACCAGAGATTTTTATAATGGTTCGATCAACCTTGGCCTACATCCACTCCCTGGAGTCCTCCACTCTGAGAATCGCACTAACACTAAGTGGCTCTCATTTCACTCCCACAATAAGTCAGATAAGCCCTTATAAACTAACTTTCACCAAACCTAATGTGGTGGAGTGTCAGACGCTATGTCACCCTCTTGATGATGGTAGCAAACCTTGACTCATTTTTCTCCCTCCTAGAGAAGGTAGAGAACCTCGGCTCCTTTTTCTCCCACTTAAAGATGAAAGATAACCTTAGCTCCTTTTCTCCCTCCTAGAGAAGGCAGAATACTTCGAAGACTGGACTTTGAAGCTTTCTCTCTAAATAGAGTTTCAAAGACTCACCAAGGCCATAAGAGGATCAAGGGTGTAGCAAGCCCAGAGCAATAGTGTGATCCCATCATACTCCTTCTCCCTCATGCTCATCTTCACCTTCTCCTTCCTCTTAAACCCTGTATTTCTCAAAAACTTATATCGCGGGGTACCTTCAACAATCACCAAATCCTCTCCTTATTTCTAAGAGATTCTCTAAAATTACTCTTAATAAGAGGCTTCAAGAAATTGTAATAATTCAAGTTGCTTGTTACTCTTCATACAATATGATTAGAATTCGTACAATATAATAAGTTCAAAAACTAGACCCATTTAGTACGATGTAAATTGTCATTCGAATGAATTATTCAATTTTTTGAACACATCCTGTAGTATGATATAGATATTGTCCAGTACAATTTATTTGATTTCCTTTATTCGTATAAGATGATTCCTTAGATGATTAAAAATTTTTTCTGTCAATTATCTTGTATTGCTCTCATCTTACAGTACTGTAACTTGATTTCAAGTAGGTCGTCCAGTACGATTAGTTTAAAAATTATTGTTTCATTTGGTATAACCTTTGGGATGACCAAATTTTATCTCTATTATTTATTTTATATGATCAATATCGTATAGTATGATTAGTTATTATTAATTAAACCACAATTTAATTGACTAATTATGGGGATTAATTTATTTAAGATTTCAAATTTTTGTCCAATATGAATCAGATCATACAGTGTGATTAGTTAAAAAAAATTGCATATCTAACTTACTTTATTCAGTGATTAGGGTTTTCAAATCATACTGAATCATACAGTATAATCCAAATTATACAATATGATTAGTTCATAAAAAACTATTATTTGATTGGTTGTTAAGCCCATTTTTCAATACTGATCATATAGTATAATTGTAAGTCGTACGTATGATTTATACAAAAATTTTAACTTTTAGAATTTATCTCACTCGCCTTTGTTTGTGTACATTGTCACCCAATTATATACACTCTTATGTATCCAGACTCAAGAAATAAAAAATAAAGAAAAATAAAATTATAGACTTTGTTTACATGACATTCCTACTCTACCCAATCTTGTGCTTTCATTAACCTTGAGCAGTATATATCATGCATGCAATATTAATGCTCGTAGATAAAAGAACTATTTAAAATATTCAATGAGAAAAGTACCAATTCAAATAATAATATTTGTCATCATCAAAATCATATACTAGGGCTCCTAGATTGTAATATAGGCCTCTAAATAGGTCCTTTTGGGTTATTTTTCTAATATTTTTCATGCTTGCATGGAATAGTCTCCTATGTTATAGCAAGGATTCATCAATAATTTTTTTCAAACAAAAAAAATTATTAGATTTAATATAGTTCAAATCAAGCATATAAATATTGTTAATTATCTTCCCTTCTAAAATAATATTTCCATTCAAACTAATTACATAACTAGTATATAAGAATTTAATGTGAAAATATTTATCACACAGTTGCCTAATACAAAGAAAATTATATTTCAAGTTGTTTAGTAGTAAAATATTTTGAATGACAAAATTTTTAGAATTACTAATCATACTTGTGTCTATCACTTTTCTAGTGGTATTATTTCCAAGTGTTACCTTGCCTCATGCACTGGCCTCTAGGTTGATGAATTACTTTATGTCTCCAATCATGTGCCTTGAGCATCCACTATTCATGTATCACATGCTCTCACTAGGCCATTTGTGAGAGTAACCCTATACAAATCAATCATTTATTAGATTTGAAAATCCAAGTGAGTTTGGGTTCCACCATATACAGTAATGAATGACTCGTATGCTTGTTATGTTGTGATGCATGTAATTTTTATCTCCACACTAAAGGTTTCCTTTGATGTATAGTGAAAGTGCAGGTTATATGATGCAGCATACCAAAGAATTAACACCTAACATCATGAAAAGGATTCACTAATCTGCATGGATTATGGTGCCTCTTCCTAGGGTTATATGATGCATGTTGTGGTGAGGAGTTAAGCCACTGTGCCAAAGTAAGTGATGGTTTATTATTTTGAAGTGCATTTACTTTTTCTTGTAGGAATTCATTTGTACTTTCAAGATGAGCTACTTCTAATTTTAATGCATTTTCTCCAATATCTAAATTACTTGCAAGTGTTTCTAATTCCTTAAATGTATTTTCTAATTTGATATGCTTTATCTTCAAGGATTTATGTGCATTAGTTAGGTGAACATGCTTCTTATTTTATGCATCAAACTCATCAAGTAAAGATATATGGTCACTATCTAAAGTAGATTTTTTAGTTATCTAACTAGTATACTTTTTTTGTAGATTGGAAAAATCAGTTTTTAAGATAGCATACATATTTTTCATTTTTTTATGCATTGTGAATTTTTTTAAAACATTAAATAATTCATTATAAGAAAGCTCACATGCTTCATTTTTAAACTATTATCTATTATATGACACAGATTGGTTACCTCCTCTACTATATATATTTTTGATGAATCTGAAGCAGAGTCTACCCAAAATGCCTTCTGAGTCCATTGCTTGTCATTTTTAAACTGTCTTCTCTTCACCCTTCTCCTTGATTGAGTGAGCTTGTAGGTTGGGGCAGTCCATCCTCAAGTGTCCCGGCTTCCCGCATTCAAAATAGATACTAACAAAAAATGCCTAAAAATTTTCTTATTTGATTTACCTTTGTTCCACTGCTAATGACGCTTTTATTTTCTTCTTACGAAGCTTTTAAATTATCGAGTCATTGGTACAATGTCATCCTCTCCTTCAGCTATAGAGTTCTCACTTTCTAACTCAATTGCTTTCAGCGCTACTACCTTATCCTTTTCTTGTCTTCTGTATCCTGCAATTTTTTACTCACAGCTTGTGTTGCAAACTTGATTTCATGGCTTATGTTTTGATGATTGGCAAACACTACTGATTCTCTTGGACTGCCTATTTCTTATAACATTTCAGGAATCGAAGATCGGATGAACAAATGATGCAAGTTCAAGATTGGGTAGCTAACTAGGGTTGAGTCAGCCTGTATTTTACTTTTTTTCTCTTCTTGAGTCAGTTTGTAATGTCAAAGAGACTGATATTAAGTAACCCTACACACACACACTTGAGAGACTTAGAATCTATGTTTTTGCTCACATCGGACAGGACGATACTTGGATCGGCCAAGACGATACTTGGATCGGCCAGGACGATTGGATCGTCCTGGATGAAACTTGGATCATCCAGGATGATACTTGGATCGTCCAGGATGATACTTGGATCGTCCTGGATGATACTTGGATCGTCCTGCACTATCGAGTTCAAAATAGAGACTCTAATCAGGATTCTTAATTAAGGTAGCTGTCATTAACCGATCGTCCTGGATGATACTTGTATCGGCCAGGACGATAAGCTCACAACAGAAAGAACTTGCCGCCTTATTCAATTTAGGTATATTATATTTTTAGAAATCAGCTAGGACGATCTTTGGATCGGCTAGGACGATCTTTGGATCGGCCTGGACGAAATTACACATTATGCCTAAATTGATCCTGCAATTAAGGGGAGTAATTAAGGTATGATTGATACGATCAAATCGGCCTAGACAATCTCAAGATCGGCCTGGATGATGTATTAAACCTTAGTTGACTCCTGGATGATAAATATCGGCCAGCACTAAAATAGGGCGGTGGTCTGGAAGATTTTCCAATAATTATAACTAATCGGCCAGGACAATCGTGATATCGGCCTGGATGATCAAGTCAATTTTTTAATCATCCAGCACCCAAACAGAGCGATGGTCTGGCCGATGTTCCACATTTTGAACTGATCAGCCAGGACGATTTCCTTATCATCCTGGATGATAATGTCGGCTAAGTGCAATTAATGAGCCCCTTTGGAGCTCTTCTATTTAAAGAGCTCTTGTTTAACATTTTTAACAAGCTTTTACTGCTGCCTTGACCTAAGAATACCTTGAGGAGAGAGAGAGAGAGAGAGAGAGAGAGAGAGAGAGAGAGAAAGAGAGAGAGAGAGAGAGAGAGAGAGAGAGGATCTTGTGAGAGGGAGCTTGTGAGGGGATTCACAAGGGTGCTTCAAGGATCGCTCTGCTTCTTCTTCATCTAGAGTTTCTCGTCCGTGAAAGGGTCGGTAGAGGTAAGGTTTTCAGAAACTGATCGTGGTTCTCTGCCAGCTTCAGAAGGAAGCAAAGGAGATAGGTTCTCTGCCTTGCCGGGATGGCAAAAAGGACTTCTTTGTGAGGGCTTCTCTGCCTAGCTGTGGGGGCTAAAGGAGAGACACATTTTGTAGTGCAATACTTGGAGGGTGCCTCCAAGGAGTGGACGTAGGTCAAGTTGATCGAACCACTATAAATTTATGTGTTATTGTTTTATTGCTTCTGCATTTTAATCTCCGCACTTACTTTCTTGTGGGGTGATTTTGGTTTATGAAATTGTGCTTTTGTTGAAAAGAATTTTTAAAATACTAATTCACCCCCCTCTTGGTTAGCTTGGGCCAGTTCTATAGGGCTTAACATCCTTAACGAACTTTCAGCTTGCTTATAGGAAATGTGTGAGCCTAGCAAGTTATCTATAAAATATACATTAAGATCCTTTTATTCACAAATTGCAGTAACCGTTGCATCATAATAACTTGGTAAGCATCTAAGAATTTTATTTACTTTCTCATAATTAGAAAGCTCTCTTCCTAAAGCATATAGAGATGTTACAATTTGTGTAAACTTAGTCTACATATTTGAAATGATTTTGTTAGTTTCATGCAAAAGAGTTCATAATCCTGCAACAAGATATTCAACTTAGATTGTTTAATCTCACTAGTTCCCTCATATGTGATACACATATTATCTTAGATTTTCTTTCCAGTGTTATAGGTAGAGACTCTTAGATAATCTTCTAACTTGAGAGCTCTTAAAAAATAGTTTAAATACTATGCATTTAATTGAGCTAAGTCTCTATCCTCATTGCTTTGTTCATTAAATGGTAACTTAGTTGTAATGACATTAATAAAATTAGATGGTGCTGAATAACCTTCTTGTACTAAAAACCACACGCAAAAATTAATAGATTACAAGAAAGTAGACATGCAAATTTTCTAGAAATCAAATGGTATATTGTCAAAGAAAGGTGGAGTAATAGAGTAACCTTTTGCGGTGTTCCTATTTTTTAAAATGTGCCATCGATCATTTTCCTCTAGGTTTTCTAAAACACCATTTTTTAGTACTACACTGATACCAATTGAAAGTTCGATAAGAATGTTAAGCCTAAGTGAACTTGTGCCTAGGAACACCAAAAGGGGGGGGGGTATAAATTGGTGAACTTAAAAAAATTGCTTACTTAAAAATGTAAAGATGATATTTTTAGAATTTTTAGTTATTCAAAATAATAACCTCTACTTGATATGGAAGTGATTAATTGTATCAAATATTAATCCAAAAATGATGATATTCTAATTAATAGAATAAAGTATTAATCACTGATTTTCATTAAATAATTATCACAGAAATAAAGTGCAAAAAATGTAAAATGCAAAAGTAAAAAATCAAAACAAATACACCAAAGATTTATAGTGGTTTGGTCAAATAATGACCTACTTCAACTCCCCGGAGCCACTCCGAGTATTTCACTATTATTATAGTGTCTCTCACTTTTCCCCCACAGCAAGTTGGAGAAGCCCTTACACAAATCATTTCCACCAAAACCAATACACCATAGAACCACAAGCCTTGTCACCCTCCTGGTGATGGCAGCAGACCTTCAATCTTTTTCTCTCTCAAGGAGAAGGTAGATAACCTCAAACTCCTTTCTCACCCTATTAGTGATGGTAGAGAACCAAAAACTCCTTTATCACTATCGTGGTAATAGCAGAGTACCACGTCCTTGACCTAAAGAATCTTTTCCAAGAGATACCAAGAAACCTAAGCAAACACTTAGAGGAATAAGCCAAGACACTTGTTTGGAGCAACCGTATGAACCCGTTACAGTACTTCTCCCTCACACACAAGTTATCCCTTTCTTCTTCCCAAGGCTCTCCTAGATCTTCTTCTCCAAACTCCCTCTCAAGAACACTTAACAGCCAAAGACTTGAAATAAGTCTATTGAGAGAGATTAAATATAAGGTCTCTCAAAAAGCCCTAAAATTCAATTATGTCGATATTAATCGTATAGTACGATCCATGATTGTACTGTCTGATTAGTTCAAATCACCATGTTATGATTATAAGAATTATAGAGCATTGTATGATCAATTCAATTTATTGCAATGATCATCTAGTATGATTAGTTGAAACAACTTGGTTTATCATCCAGTATGATTGGCAATAATAAATTATCATCCTTAATAAGGATATGGTCATACAGTACAATTGGCTCCAATCATTATGTACTATCTGATTAGACAAACTAAACAAATTTATTTCCCTAATTATAGGATTAATTTAGGTAATATTTAATTACATTGTATAGTACGATACATATCATATATTATGATTAGTACAATATTTGAATTTCAAAATATTGTCTAAATTTGATTGGTGGTTGGGATCTTGATTTCAATTTATTGTCTATGTGATCTGGATTGTACATTATGATTAGTTCAAATATACTTAATTATCACAATTTGTTATTTTAATGGTTTTTTTATTAGTTGATCGTATAATATGATATATATCGTATAATATGATATGTATCGTACAGTACGATTAGTTCAAAAAATTATACTTCTAATTTTCTCTCTGTTTCACTTCTTTGAGTGTGTGTATGTGTGTGTGTATTGTCACCAAGCTTAGTATCCACCAAATCATAATTTGACTTAAGAAAAGTAGAAAAAAAAGAAAAAGCAAAATTACACTCTTCCATACACTTTAACCCTATTCTACGTAGTCTTGAGATGATCAGTTTTGTATAGTGTACGGTGGACCTGAAATGTTAGTGCATAATAAAAGTAGATATGTAATAATAACAATTAATAGGAGATAGTATAGTAAGGAATTCAATAATATTTATTATCATCAAAATCATAAGATTTAGGTCCCAATTTGCAACAAAATCTTGATAACTTTTAAGCTTGGTAGGTTATTAAGATGGTCATCAAGGCATATTTAAAATATATAATATGAGTATTAAAATAAAGTTCTTTTTTTTTATTATTGTTGTTTTTGTCGTTTGGGTGTGTATTTATTGTGCACTTCTCAAGTCTTAAAAGCCACTTATGTAGGTATGTCTCCTAGTAAAGTTTGTGAGTCATAGAGCTTCCTTTTGGTTGATTTATATCATTATGCTTGCATTTAATTTATTTAGTTATGGGTTTATGTGCATAATTGAAACTTTTTCAATATTAGATTATTCTTCATAGTATAAAATTTTATCATGCCTAAAACTTGAAATTTTTTCTCTTTCTTGTAAAATTTAAGATTTTGGATACTCTTAAATTATTATTTAAATAGAATGATTAAAAGAAATTTATTTTTACTTAGTTAACGGCTTTTTTATTGCTTTCTAAAATGGAGTTTTAGTACAATTTTTTTTTTATTTTTGTATTAAAACTCCGTTTTAGAAAGCAATAAAAAAACCGTCCCAAACGAAGCCTTAGACTTTTAAGTATATAAGTAAATACAAATGGTTAGATGTCAGATATAAACACATAAGTTTATGATATATACGTAAAGCCCCAAAGTTATATTTTAAATCAGATAACAACATATGAAAGTTGGAGAATATTAATTGGTCTTCAATAGCAAATGATCGCATATTAGTTATTACTCTAAACACAACTATAGAAAAAAAAAATTTAATAGAAATAAAACATTATATTAACTTAACACTACAATACTTAAAAATAACTAAAAGGCCTTCAAAAGAACAGTTCACCAACATATGTGGGGCATGGATCGGGCTTCGTTTGGGATGGCTTTTTTATTTCTTCTTAAAATAGTTTTTTAGTTTAGAAGCAGTAAGAAATTAAGTCGTCCCAAACCAAGCCTTCTTACTGCTTCTTAGGCTTCGTTTGGGACGACAAATTTACTGTTTCTTAAATTAGCTTTTTAGTACAAAAATTAATTTTTTTTTTGTACTAAAAAGTTGCTTCAAAAAGCCATAAGAAAGCTGCCCCAAACGAAATCTTAAAATTATTTTAAGAAGCAGTAAAAAAATCATCCCAAATATAGCCTTAATAGGTTGAAGTGATAGCCACCGACAACATTACATCATTATTAATTCCATCACACCAACATTGCAATATGGGTCCTATTTGGCATTAAATTGGTTTGTCACGTTAGCTATTGAATTCCATTGCTCTACAATACACTTCCCTGTAATGCAAAATGGTTTCAATCTAGAGAACTTTTATTACATCCAGTGAACGTACGCTCCTCTACGTTCGGTTTAGGCAAAAAAGCGTCTGTACCGAGTTTTTTGAAAAAACTCGGTACAACTCGGTACTCGGTACAGGCGCTTTTTTTGTCTAAACTGAATGTAGAGGAGCGTACTTTCACTGGATAAAATAAAAGTTTCAATCTAGAAGACATGTTGTGGGTAATATTTCCTTGAGAAATAAATTGATGAAATGGTATCATTTTTTAATTCATTTGAAAAAGAAGAAATAGTCAAAGATCACAGTAGATCAGTATTATTTCCATTTTTATTAGGGTGGGTAAAAATGGGTCGATGTGTCAAATTCAAGTTCGACTCGAAATTGATCCAACCTAAATCCAGTTGACAGAACTGACTCATTTAATAAATAAGTCAAAAATAATAACTTGACCATACGAACCCAACTCCTTAACTTCTTTTGAATTTAAAAAAATGATTTTTTGTATAATTTATTATCTATAAATTGTAACAATTTATATAAAAATAAAAGAATTATACCCAAAATTAGGAAAAAAAATATTAAACAGGTCAATTAAAAAAAATAATTTAATAAATGAATCAAAAATATTAATTTTTAGTTCGGACTTGAGCCGGATCTATGGATCGAATTATTTATTCGGACCCTAAAATTTTATTGATTTTCCTTGCAAGTGATGGGGCAGAAGCATTGTGGTATGCTCATTTGTCTGATATGTCACATCCAACTTTATTTTCTGCCCTATTACATGAGTAATTTTGTGCGCATCAAAATTTTCTTAGTTTTTCTATATTAATGAGAGTTTAAGCTTATGTTGGGAATAACTTTCTTACCGCTTTCTAAAGCAGCTTTTTGATACAAATTTTTTTACTTTAAGAAATATTTGTACTAAAAATACGAAGTTTTAGGTTTCGTTTGGGACAGCTTTCTTGCTGCTTCATAAAGCAGATTTTTAGTACAATACTATTTGAAAATGTAAATTGTGTACTAAAAATTTACTTTTAAAATGCAATAAGAAAGCTATCCCGCTTTGTTTGGATGGTTTTCTTATTGCTTCTTAAAACAGCTTTAATTTTTGTACTGGAAAAAATTGTTTTAAGAAGCAGTAAGAAAGCAATCTCAAACGAAACCTTATGCTTCAATTGGGACGGCTTTCTTATCGTTTCTAAAACAACTATTCAGTACAAACATTTCTTGAACTAAAAAATTTTTGTATTAAAAATCTATTTCAGAAATGATTAAGGTTTCGTTTTGGTATGCTTTCTTATTGCCTTCTAAAACTATTTTCTAGTAATATAAAAGTTTTTAGCCCAAAAAATTTTGCTTTAAAAAATAGTAAGAAAGTCGTCTCAAATGAAGCCCAAGGATTCGTTTGGGGCGGCTTAAGCTTTGTTTGGGACGGCTTCTCATTGCTTTTTAAAGCAGCTTTTTAATATAAATTTTTTAATATTTCTATTACAAAGCTGTTTTAAGAAGCAGTAAGAAAGCCGTCCCAAAGGATGCCAAAGGCTTAGGCTTCGTTTGGGACGGCTTATTTATTGCTTTCTAAAACGGAGTTTTAGTACAAATTTTTTTATTTTTGAACTAAAACTCTGTTTTAGAAAGCAATTAAAAAGCCGTCCCAAACGAAGCCTTAGTTTGGGACTGCTTTTTTGCTGCTTCTTGAAGAAGCTTTCGAGTACAAATTTTTTTACTTTTAAACTAAAAAATTGTTTTAAAAAGCAGTAAAAAAATCGTCCCAAATAAAGCCTAAATAAAAAAAATTGAGTCTTGAGCTTGAAATTTTGGAAAGTCTTAGTTCAGTTACTTTCTGTTTATTTATAGATAGGGATGAATGCAAAGAAAAAAAAAAAGAGAAAGTGATACTGTAGTCGCTTAACTATGTGACGTTACGTTTTAAATAAATGGTAGCTACGTGTCGTTATTAACTTATTATTAGCCTTCTTTCAATTATGAGGGTTCAGAAAATTATATCTTTAATTATATTTCTATGAATTAATAAAGTTTAACCTGGTTGTTACAATGCCACATATCATCCTTATTTGATTGGCTTTATGTTCATAATTTTTTTCT